>NW_027405411.1:0-1997 GCF_003265705.2 Callorhinus ursinus | reverse complement strand
TGTGTGGGCTTACGTCCCCCAGGCACTGCTGCCTCAGTGAATGAAAGGAGATGTTCTGGATGTTTTAACTGGCATGAGAAAGAGGCTGAGAGAAAACTTTGCAGGGGACTGAAAGCCCCACTTGCTGAGGGGCGTGGTCACTACGTCATACATTGAGCTGGGGCACATAGGGCTTGGGGGCTGCCTGGTGACTTAGTGAGTAAAGCTGATCTTTCCCAGGAGAACTGAGGTGGAACGGGGTTGGGAGGAAACGGGAGCCAGTTTATGGAAATCGAGCTAGGAGACAGTTCTCCATGGGGATGGGGTTAACGAGCAAAGTGAGTGGGCTGTTCTTTCTCTTTCTGGTAAAAAGAAAGGGGGGGCACATTCCCTTCAATTTTAACTCCAATTCAGGAGGTCTTATTTGAACACCCCCATTCTGCAGTTTCCTGCAGGGCGGTGTTAACAGTAGCGGGGGGGAAAGAGCTTCTGGAGCCTGGGAGAGACGGGCGGCCTGGATAGTTAAGTCCCAGACAGGGAGGAAAGGAAGGGACGGGGTCTAAGAGCCAAAAGGCCAGACAGGGGGCCTCACAGCTGGTAAGCATTGGCTCTGCGCTAGGCTGACCTCCCTCAATCCCCGGGAAGTTGGCTCCATTCTGTAGAAGAGAATGTGGAGGTTCAGGGAGGTCCAGGGTCTGGACCAAAGTCATACAGCTAGAAAGAGCCTGGGATTTGGGACTGTGTGAGGTCTGACAGGCTGCGGGGCCCTCTGATAAATGTCTCCACTGGCCTGTGGTGACAGTCCCAATTTAGTGGGAGGGAGAGGGGCTCCAGCAGCTGAGCCCAGAGACACACTGATGCATGACTTTCTTTTCTGTGACCCGGCCCGGCGATGCTTGGAAGTCTGTCCTGTTAATTCCCAGCATTTCAGGGCCCCCCTGACATAGTCGGCTGGACTGATGGATGCAGTTGGAGGCAGAGGCCTAACCAAGTGGCCATCGGCTGCAACTAAACTTCTCTGGTACCCCTGGGAGGACAGAGCATGGACCTGAGCCTGGACACCACTGGGAAACACAAAAAAAGGGAAGACTTGTTAGCAGAGGGGTCTTGGATGGAATAGGTTGTCCAGGGAGATAGTGAGCAATCGGTCACTGGAGGTGTGCCTCATGCCTGGGCTTTCACTTTCCAGAATGTGACAGCCGGAAGCATTTAAATATCCAGTTGGGAGCTGTATTCAAGAATGCAGAGTAACCTTTCTCAAAGTGTGTTCCATGGAGCACTGGTCCCAACAGATCAGCAGCAGAAGGGTTCCATGGTCAAATAAGAATGGGAAACTCTGGATATCAACTCCCCCCCCCCCCCCGCCTCCCCTTTAGCATAGTAAGGGTCCTGAGAATTCCTGCAGAGGAGTACTCTATTTTAATATTAAGGGCATTTCCCAAACTTAATTGGCTGTGGAAGTTTTTTCTCAAAGTCTGTTGATTCTACAGTGGTTCTGTGGGGAACACTTTTGGGCAAAGTGGCCTTAAACTAACAAACTTCTGGTTCTAGGGGTTTTTTGGCCTTCTTTGCCCTCCCACTGGTTTTCTTCTGTGCATACGGTGGTGAGGGTGGGGACTGGACTGTGATCTCCAGGGGCCACGTCTCTCCCGGGACAGGGAGCTGCCCTCTCCCGGACAGGTGGCCTCCTGCCACCAGGAGGGAGGGGTGCTGAGGGCAGGACTTGGAGAACTAGAGGGACAGCCTGTCTGCCGTGAGGTTCCCACCTTCCGAGGAGGACGGGAACTCCCAGTCCTTAGAAGACTCATGCCCGGTTGCCCCCGCCCTCCGCCCATGTTCCCCCAGAACCCCATGCAGGGTTGCCTGGGGTGGAGGTGGGCTGACCCTCCCCTCTTAGCCTTGGCCCCTCCCCCATCCCTCAGCCAGCCTGGCATCCCCAGGGGAACCAGCCAGGGCCCAGATTCCCTTTGGTCCTTCAGCTCCTGGAAGGCAGGGCCGACAGGGACTGAGCGGGGGAG
>NW_027405410.1:0-1997 GCF_003265705.2 Callorhinus ursinus | reverse complement strand
TGAGTCTTATGCATGTACATATACACATCTGAGTGTATTTTCTTGAAGTAAATATGTACATGAATACACATATATTTACATACACACAACCCTTAGCCTTGAACATTCTTTGGACCCAACAGAGTATTTCCACACATTTCATCATTCCTCACAACATCCCTCGAAGTTATGTTTATGATTCCATATTGTGTTCAGAAAGAAACAAAGGCTGGAGGGATTACACCCTAGCAATTGCATAATGAAGTAGTTAGAACTTACCGTGGGCCTTCTGGAAATGCAATCATGTAGTGTGTCCCCATGAGTTTTCAATGACTCTTTCAATTCCTGAAATTGTGCACTTTAAATATGTATATATGTAAATATATATTTCACATGTAACAGTGCTCCAATAAAATACTTAAGACTACGTATGTTTTGGGCGCCTGGGTGGCTCAGTTGGTTAAGCGACTGCCTTCGGCTCAGGTCATGATCCTGGAGTCCCAGGATCAAGTCCCACATCGGGCTCCCTGCTCAGCAGGGAGTCTGCTTCTCCCTCTGACCCTCTTCCCTCTCATGCTCTCTATCTCTCATTCTCTCTCTCTCAAATAAATAAATAAAAATCTTTAAAAAAAAAGACTACGTAAGTTTTATTTACTTTAAATATGTTTAGTTTATTGTATGTCATTGTATTTCAAGAAAGTGTTTAAGAGAAGAAAATCTGTGAAAACTACTCAATGAATTCAGCAGGATATAGAGTGAATATACAAAAACTGATTGCATTTATATACACTAATCACAAACTCTCAGAAAGAGAAATTAAGAAAACAATCCCATTTACAACTGCATCAACACAAATAAAATATCTAAGAATAAATTTAAACAAGATGACTATTCTAAGACCCAGCAATTGCACTACTGGGTATTTACCCCAAAGATGCAGATGTATTGAAAAGAAGGGCCACATGCACCCCAATGTTCATAGCAACAATGCCCACAATAGCCAAACTGTGGAAGGAGCTGAGATGTCTTTCAACAGATGAATGGTTGGATAAAGGAGATGTGGTTCATATATACAATGGAATATTACTCAGCCATCAGAAAGGTTGAATCCTACCATTTACATCCAGGTGGATGGAACTGGAGGGTCTTATGCTAAGTGAAATAAGTCAAGCAGAGAAATACAATTATCATATGGTTTCACTCATATGTGGAATATAAGGAAGAGTGCAGAGGATCATAGGGACAGGGAGGGAAAACTGAATGGGAAGAAATCAGAAAGGGAGACAAATCATGAGAGACCCTGGACTCTAGGAAACAAACTGAGGGTTGCTGAAAGGGAGGTGGGTGGGGAGATGGGGGTAACTGGGTGATGGGCATTAAGGAGGGCATGTGATGTGATGAGCCCTGGGTGTTATATGCAACTAATGACTCATTGAACATTACATCAAAAACTAATGATGTACTATATGTTGGTTAATTGAATTGAAATAAAAAAAGAAAGCAACAAAACCCAAGAAGGCCAAACACCCATATATTGAAAACTATAAGATACTGCTGAAAGAAAATGAAGTTGTCACAAATACATGGGAAAATATTCCATGCTCATTGATGGGAAGAATTAATACTGTTTAAATGTCTATACTACCCAAAGCAATCTGTGGATTCAGTGTATTTCCTGTCAAAATTCCAATGGCATTTTTTTACAAAAATAGAACAAATAATCCTACAACTTTTATGGAATCACAAAGACCCTGAATACCCAAAGCAATCATGAGAAAGAAGACCAAAACTGGAGGCATCATGCACCCTGATTTCAAATTATATTATAAAATTATGGTAACTAAAACATCATGATATTGGCATAAAAAAACAAACAAACAGATCAATGGAACATAGTAAAGATCCCAGAAATAAACCCACAGATATGTGGTTCATTCATTTACGACAAAGGAGGCAGGATATACAATATGAAAAGAACAGTCTCTTCAATAAATGGTATTGAAATAAACAGGACAGTC
>NW_027405409.1:0-1997 GCF_003265705.2 Callorhinus ursinus | reverse complement strand
CTTCTGGAATCGGATGTCTCTCCTGCTGCCTGTCCGTCTGTGGCGGGGAGGGGGGACACAAAATAACCAGAGACACTTTAGTGTTAGCAGACTGGTTCTCCCAGCTGATGATGCATTTGGAAGTAGCCATTGGAGGAGCATTCCTGGAACGAGTTCCTTTTAGAATGAAGAGGTCCCGGAGCATACCGCACATGTGTCAACTGTCTGCCCTTCCGAACAAAGGCATCTCTGGCAGCCAGTGTTGGGAGACAAGCTGGCTGCCAACCACAGCATTTCAAAGATCAGGACAAGATCCAAACACTCAGGGGCAGAAGGGGAAACTTTCCTTTCGGCTCTCAGACACATTGCTCTCCCCTAGGCCGGGATCTCAATGGGAACTTGCCACCAACCCTGGGTGTTTGGTGGACACACGGCTTGTGAGATGCCACCCAGTGTATTCCTCCCTGTGAAACAACGTAGCTACCAAAACGGCAAGAGAATGGGATGGCTTCATGGAAAACCAAAGATCAACACTTCCAATGGGAATGAAATTTATGTGGGAGTGAGGTGTCTAACTTCAGCTCCCCTTGCCCCAGAAATGGAGGCGAGCTCCCTCCCAAATCCCCTGGCCATGCCTACACCCAATCTTTTCAGCTTTCCCCAAGGAGAAGGAAGCTTCTGACATTGGAGGTTTTCCGCCATTTCCATCAGTGCCTGGAGGCAGCAGTGACTCAAGGGAACCATGCTGCAACTCCCAGCTGCAGATCGAATGTTTCGAATGGGTTTTTGGAGCATTATTCCTTGAAGAATGCTATTTCTGCCCTGAACAGACCCTAGAGCATAGTAGGCCGTGCCCAGGCCATCTGATCTTGAGAAAGAAGGCATCTCAAACAGCCAGGAGCCAGTAGGGCAAGCTAGACCCCCATCTCCGTGCGTCTTCAGCTGGCCAATTACCAGGTGCTCAGGGCCAGAAGGGTAGTCTTTTCTTTCAAACAGTAAACTCGGATTGTCTTATCTTAGGACAGCTTCAGACTGGGAACTCACCACCAATCCCTGGGTGCTCTAAAGGTGAGTCACAACACCTTGGCCCATGAAGATGCCCGAAGCCCTTGTTCGACAGACAGGCAAGGCCATGGGAAACACTACAAAGAGTGCCAGAGTCCCATGTCAACTGCAAATGGGACACATAGTGACTAGCACACTCTCCTAACGGGTTGGCAGTTTTGGGAAGAAGAATCAGCTGTGGACTTGGGTTAAGGGAACCTGCCATGTGCCACCTCAGGAAAGCTTTAGCTAGAGGCCTGTCTTCCTCCTCCATAAAGGGAACGGATGCTTTGCGTGCTGACTGTTATTGGCCCTTTTCCATCAGTGGGTAGATGTAGCAGTGATTCAGGGCTAGCCTGTTGGTTCTGCCACCTGACGACCAAGGATTGGGAACTGTTTCTCTGTGCCGTATTCCTTGAAAAAGTTTTTTTCTGCCCTGACCAAGTCCAGGAAAATGCTGTCCTTTTGGTGATGGTCTGTTCTTCAAAATGAAGACATCTCAATCATCCAGGGGATGGAGGGAAGCCGGCTAGCCGTCACGGCACTAAGCTGGCCAAGTTCCAAGTGCTCACGAACAGGAGCGCCATACTTCCCTTAGGACGTCAGCGCTTCCCTAGCACGGGAGCACGTTTGGAACTGGCCACCCATCCCTGGGTGCTTGCTACGTGTGGGACAGCACAATGGTCTCTGATGGTAACCCAAGATCTTGGTAGAACAAAGGGCAAGGGGGGCGCCTGCGTGACTCAGTCCCTTAAGTGTCTGCGTTCGGCCCAGCTGATGATCACAAGGTCCTGTGATCGAACCCTGCATTGGAAATGCACGTTGGTAGAGCCGCTTTGTGAAACAGTGTGGAGCTTCCTCAGATAATTAAAAACAGAGCTACCTTATTATGACCCAGGAATTTGCTCTACGGCGTATTAGCCCAATGACACGGGTGTAGTGAAAAGAAGGGCCACATGCACCCCAAGGTTCCT
>NW_027405408.1:689-1998 GCF_003265705.2 Callorhinus ursinus | reverse complement strand
TCTTGTATTTCAAGATGATTGATTAAATATGAAAAAAAGTATTTTAGGATTGGGGGTATTGACACTTATAGTACTATATATAGTAGTCCATATGATGGTGGCAGTACTTTTGCTTAAAAAGGTGGTATAATTGGGCACCTGGGTGGCTCAGTTGGTTAAGCGACTGCGTTCGGCTCAGGTCATGATCCTGGAGTCCCGGGATCGAGTCCCTCATTGGGCTTCCTGCTCAGCGGGGAGTCTGCTTCTCCCTCTGACCCTCTTCCTTCTCGTGCTCTCTATCTCTCATTCTCTCTCTCAAATAAATAAATAAAATCTTGGAGGGGCGGAGCAAGATGGCGGAGGAGTAGGAGACCTGGATTTCGTCTGGTCTCAGGAATTCAGCTGAATAGGGATCAAACCATTCTGAACACCTACGAACTCAACAGGAGACCGAAGAAGAGAGTAGCAACAACTCTCTGAACAGAGAAGCGACCACTTACTGGAAGGTAGGGCGTGCGGAGAAGTGAATCCGAGGCGATATTCGGGAAGATAGACGGCGGGGGAGGGGCCTCCGTCGGCCGCTTCTGGCAAGTGATAGAGCCACGGAGCACAAAATCGGAACTTTTAGAAGTTGGCTCGGCGGAGGGACGTCGCTGCAGGTTAAGCGGGGGGTGGAATCCTCCCGGGACAGTGTGGTCTCAGGACCCTCGGGGTCACAGAAAGACCGGGGGTGCCTGAGTGCGGCAGAGCTCCCAGGTATCAGAGCGGGGAAGCCAGCTGCAGAGACGGAGCAGAGTCGCGGGCTCTCAGCTCGGGGTTGCCATAAACTGTGATCCGCGGCCCAGTCGGGGCACGGCTCCCCCAGCAGGGACCCAACAAGGAGCAGATCCGGGGAGACTCCCCTTCCTTCCCGGGGAGGAGCGGTGAGGGAACGCACTGCAGGAATCTGCTGGGTTTGGAGACTCCGTGCGGGGTCGGGTGCCAGAGATAGCAACGCTCGATCACAGGCCGGGTGAGCACGGAGTGCGGCCGGAGACCGGGGACACGGGAGTGACTGCTTTTCTCTGGGGACACACTGAGGAGCGGGGCCCCGAGTTCTCAGTTCCTCCGGGTGGAGATTGGGAGGCCACCATTTCTGCCCTGGTCCTCCAAAGCTGTACCGAGAGCTTGCAGGGAACAAAAGCTCCTGAGAACAAACCTGAGCAGCTTCCTTAGCCCGGACCGACAAGGGCGGGGCAATCCCGCCTCCGGCAAAGACATTTGGAAACCACAGCAACAGGCCCCTCCCCCAGAAGATCAGCACAAACAGCCAGCAAGCCAAGACCAAGTT
>NW_027405408.1:0-589 GCF_003265705.2 Callorhinus ursinus | reverse complement strand
TCATAGTAGTTACCCTTATTTTTGGCATATATATATAAGTTGTTCTCGCTTTAAAATTTTGGGGTACAGTTTCTTCTAACAGATCAAAATATACCCTAAATCACTAGTGTATGGTTTTGTTCTAGTCTCCTGCCTGATCACATTCTCTCCCTTTTTCCTTTTTTTTTTTTCTTAAATCTTCTTTCTTTTTTCAAACAACTTATCTTACCAAGTCCTTTTATAAAATCTTTTATAATTTTCATCTTTACACTCATGTTCCATCCCTTCATTGTATCAACCCTTATTTTGTACATATATGTCTTTCTTCCTTTAAAATTTTAGGAGGCACTTTTTCTAACAGACCAAAATACGCCCAAAATCTAGTGTGTGGCACTGATCTATGCACTAGCCTGATCATATTTGATCACATTCTGCTTTTTTTGTATTGTTCTGTTTTTGTTTTTATCCTTTTTTTTCCTTTTTATTTTTCTCTTTCTTTTTTCTTTCTTTCCCTTTCTTTTCCCCTGGTTTCAGGTCTTTTCTGATTTGTATACAGTATATTTGCTGGGGACGTTGTAAAACTGTTAGCATTTTGTTCTCTCATTCATCT
>NW_027405407.1:0-1998 GCF_003265705.2 Callorhinus ursinus | reverse complement strand
ATGCAGGAGTTGTCCACACTCGGGGAAATCCCTGGGGTCAGCACGTCTGCGGTGCGATGGAGGGGCCTCGCGTGGGAAAACCACCTGCTTGATCCCGGCGTCTCCCCTGCCGGGTAAGTGTGACTCCCTCCGCCTCCGCCCCACACCAGTCTCACCCGCCTTCCACCGGACACACACGCTCCCTCGCCTAGGCGCACCCCAACACCCTCGGCACCCACTCCTGTCGCAAGCATCCTCACCCTCCACACGACGCTTCCGAATAGGATGGACGCAACAGCGTTGCTACCTCCTCGGCCCCGCAAATTCTAAGTTGCAGAACCCCACAGCCATGTTGCCTGGTTTGCATCAGACACGCCCCGTCCGTGACGTCAAGTGCTTCGCCTCAGTCCCCAACCCCACCCCGTCTCCCTGCCCCCCAGCTCCCCTCCCAACTTGGATTTCAGTACTGGTGTTCCTCCTTCTCCTCCTCCAGTCCCCCTTTCCTCTTTCCCCTTCCCCCCTTCTCCCTCCCAGTGCCCTGGCTTCCTTCCTCACCTGCCCAGTCTCCTCTGTCTCCTGAATTGGTTATCACTCCTCCTTCCTCTCCCTGCACCTCTGGCCCCCCAAACCCTACACAACCCCCCCCAGCCCAGGGAAGGCTGTGCCAGCCAGAGAGAAACATGAGGGAGGACTTTCCAACAGCCTGCGAAGAGCAGATACATCTCTGACTCTTGCTCTCTCTAGCTCTCTCTCTCTTTCTCTTCAGAACCTGGTTGGAGGACACCGAGTGCCATGGCTGCATCTGTGCAGTTCAAACCAGTCCCCACCGCCTCCTCCAGGCCTGGACACTGCGGGGGGGAGGGGAGGACCAAAAGTCCGCAACCCCAGGGCCCTCGGGCTGACACCAGCCAACAACACCCCACAGGCTGAACACACCCCAAGGCCTGCTTCTTCCCCAGGCGGGCTCCTAGGACAGGGACGGCGCGCCCCCTCGTGGCCGCGCGGGGAGGCGCCCAAGGATCCCGCTGTTGAGGGCAGGGCCAAAGGGGACCACTGCTTCTGCTCCCTTAGACCAGGCTCAGAGTTCTCAGCAGGGGGTTAGTGGGGTCCCAGGCTCCCCACTCTGCCACCGCCTTCCCTTCCTCCACCGCTGGGCGCTTCCCCCTGGAGGGGATTTCTGCAGTCAGGTCAGCATTTGGAGGGAAAATAGCCAGGTCTGGAAAACTAAACAGACTACTTTGAAGAGATTTGGGCAATCGTATGGTTATGGATGGAGCGCCCTAGGGTTCTGATTTGCCTTGTCTTGCTTGTGCCTTGAGGTAGTGGTTTACTTTTCCCGGAATGTTTAAATTAGAAAAGATTGGAGGGCGGAGAGGGGGCGTCCAACTTTAGTTGTCACCTGAGATCAATAGTGTGCTGCTGGGTAGAATAACGCCCCCTCCCTAGGAGCTGCCCAGGCTAATGCCAGGAACCTGTGCACATGTTCCACCCTGCAGCAAAAGGGACCCTGCACAGGTGCTTATGTTAAGGACCTTGAGATGGGAAGATGATCCTGGATTATCCAGGCGGCACCCTGCAATGACAAGGGGGTCTTAAAACACAAAGAGGCAGAGAAGAGGTCAGAAGGAGGCTGTGTGAGGAGGACTCTGCCTGCTGGGGCTGGGGCTGGGGCTGAGCATGGAGGAGGGGCCTCTAGGAGCTGGAACAGGCAAAGAGACACACTGCCTGCTTAACCTAAAAAATAGAAAGCGCCAGGTATTTTACCAGCCAAATTGGGATTCCTGGGGAATAGAAGGGAAAGGTGATGTGGGACACACCACCTGGTCTGAGGAAAGTCACCTAACCAGAGATGTGCAGGGTCCCTGGTGTGGCTTGCAGTGAGGTCCTGCTCAGGGCCTCCATGGGAGGAAAGGCCAGCAAGTCAGGGGGCAATCATTTGAAAGCAGTAGAGGGAACAGGGCCTAGAGCTCTCCCAGGCAAAATGACCCCTAATCAGGAGCCAGATCCGTCATCTGAAAA
>NW_027405406.1:0-1998 GCF_003265705.2 Callorhinus ursinus | reverse complement strand
CAATTACGAAAGCACTGGGAGGAGAACCTTACATGCCATGCCCCTTGGCCCTGACCCCAAGCCTAGATTGGCTCCTGAGTGCTTTGTTCCCTA
The DNA here is from genome assembly GCF_003265705.2 of Callorhinus ursinus. NCBI lineage: Eukaryota > Metazoa > Chordata > Mammalia > Carnivora > Otariidae > Callorhinus > Callorhinus ursinus. The sequence continues at coordinate 1,905 of NW_027405406.1, read as the reverse complement.
GGGCTCGCTCCAGAGCAAGACCAGAGGACTCAGCTTGCCACCCAGAAAGAAACCCCACCAATTGTAACTCCGGAAAGTATTCACAGCAGGAGAACACTGCATGCCCATCCTAGCGCACCCACTCTTTCAGCGGTCCCCCAGCTGAAAAGAAGAGCAAGACACTCACGCTGATGCAAGACACTCATGCTGACCCATGCCCTCGACCCCCCACCGCCGGGAACCTCGACACAGCGGTGGCACATCAGGCCTCAGGTTTCCCTATGTCCTATCCCTCACCCAAGGTTGGCTTCTGAGGGGTCAGTCCGCAGAAACTGGCTCCAAAGCCCCACAGATTCGGGACACCCGGGCATTATCGAGGGACTCTGGCTGCCACCAAGAAGGAAAATGCGCCATTTGGAACTCAGGAAAGCATTCAGAGCCGGAGGATTCTGAATGCCCATCATAAGGAAAACACAAATTTTGCACCCTATGGCGGCAAAACCCGAGCCTGACACTCAATCTGACCCACGCCCTCAAGACAAACCCCCGAAGCTGCCACGTCGGGCCTGCCGTGCCCCTAGGCCCTAACCCTATCCCTGGATGGCTTCTGAGGGCTCTGGCCCCAGAGGCCTGGCTCTAAAGCCACAGGGATCGGGGGCACCTGAGCAATACCAGAGGATTCAGCCTGTCTCCAATAAAGGAACCGCACCATTGGGAAATCGGAGTAAAGCTTTCCGAGTAAGAGAAATCTGCGTGTCCATCCCAGCTAACTGCCACTTTCAACGGCCCCTGCCCGCAAACCCTGAGCTTCACACTCACCCTAATCCCACGCCCCCAACTCAGATCCCCTACCCACCAAAGCTTGCCCCAGCGTTGGCAGATCAGGGATGAAATGACCCTAGGCTGTAAGTCTATCCCTAGGTTGGCTTCTGAGCTTCTGTCCCCAGAAGCCTGGCTCCAAAGCCCCAGGGATGGCAATACCTGAGCGACACTGGAGGACTCAGTTCACCGAAAAGAATTCAAACACACTACTTGCAACTCCGGAGAGCATTCAGAACACTAGAACTCTGAATGCCCATCCCAGCCAACGCACAAATTTGGCGCCCTCTGGCGGCCAACCATGATCCTGACACTCACCCTGACCCACGCCCTCAAGACAAACCCCTCGAGCAGGCTACAGTGCTTGCAGGTCAGGCCTGCCGTGCCCCCAGGTCCTAACCGTCACCCTACGGAGGCATCTGAGGGATTTGTCCACGAAGGATGGCTCCAGCAAGACCAGAAGACTCAGCCTGTCACCCAGAAGGAAAACACGCCATGTGGAACTCAGGACAGCGTTCAGAGAAGGAGTACATTGCATGCCCATCCCAGGGATGCCCCAGGTTCATCGGCCCCTTGGCCGCAATCCATGAGCCTGACACTCATCCTGATGAACGCCCTTAAGTCAAAACACCCGTACCTCGCCACAGCGTCAGCACTTCGGGCCTGTCATGCCCCCATGTCCTAACCGTGATCCTATGGAGAATTCTGAGGGGTCTGTCCCCAGAGGCCTGGCTCCATTCCCAGGGATTTAGGACACCTGGCCCGTACAAGTGGACTCAGCCTGCCACTAAAACGGAAAACGTGCCATTGGGAACTCCGGAAACCATTCAGCGCAGAACTGTGCTGGTCCATCCCAACGAACCCCAAGTGCAATGTGCCCAGGGCACAATCCCAGAGCCTGACGCTTCCCTGACCCATGGCCTCAACTCAGTCCCTGGGAAGCTCATCACAGCCCCAGCAGATCAGGCCTGTCATGGCCCTAAGCCCTAAGCCTAACCCTAGGTTGGCTTCTGAGTGTTCTGTCTCCAGAACCTGGGTCCAAACCCCAAGGATTCAGGATACCTGAGCCATTTCAATGGAGTCAGGCTGCCACCCAGAAGGAAAATG
>NW_027405405.1:0-1998 GCF_003265705.2 Callorhinus ursinus | reverse complement strand
CTCCTCTGGGTGGAGATTGGGAGGCCACCATTTTCACCCTGGTCCTCCAAAGCTGTACCGAGAGCTTGCAGGGAACAGAAGCTCCTGAGAGCAAACCCAAGCAGCTTGCTTAGCCCGGACCGACAAGGGTGGGGCATTCGGTCTCCGGCAAAGGCATTTGGAAACCACGGCAACAGGCCCCTCCCCGAGAAGATCAGCACGAACAGCCAGCAAGCCAAGACCAAGTTTACCGATCAAGGAGAATGGGAGAACTCCAGCGCTAGGGGAATACTGCACATAGAATTCATGGCTGTTTTTTACCATGAGTCATTGGTTCATCAAAGTTGATTTTTTTAACTGTTTTTTTTTTAATTCTTCTTTTTCCCTTTTTCAACCAACATCTTATCGATTGCTTTTTTAGAAAAAACATTTTCATTTTTCATTTTTAGAGTCATATTTTATCCCTTCATTGTAGTTACCCTTATTTTTGGCATATATATATAAGTTGTTCTCTCTTTAAACTTTTGAGATACAGTATCTTCTAACAGATCGAAATATACACTAAATCCCTAGTGTATGGCTTTGTTCTAGTCTCCTGCCTGATCACATTCTCTCCCTTTCCTTTTCTGTTTTAATTTAAATCTTCTTTCTTTTTCCAAGCAACTTCTTATCTTACCAATTCCTTTAATAAAATCTTCTATACTGTTCATCTTTACACTCATCTTCCATCCCGTCATTGTATCAACCCTTATTTTGTACATGTATGTCTTTCTTCCTTTCAAATTTTAGGAGGCACTTTTTTCTACCAGACCAAAATACGCCCCAAATCTAGTGTGTGGCAGTGATCTACGCAGTAGCCTGAGCATATTTGATCATATTCTGCCTGTTTTGTATTGTTCTGTTTTTGTTTGTATGTTTTTTTTCTCTCTTTCTTTTTTCTTTCTTTCCCTTTCTTTTCCCCTTGTTTCAGGCCTTTTCTGATTTGTATAGAGTATATTTGCTGGGGACGTTGTTAACCTGTTAGCGTTTTGTTCTCTCATTCATCTGTTGTCCTCTGGACAAAATGACAAGACAAACGAACAAGCAGTAGTAGCACCAACCAGGGACCTACTCAATATGGGCATTAGTACGATGTCGGACCTAGAGTTCAGAATCATGACTTTAAAGATGCGAGCTGGGCTTGAAAAAAGTGTTTTTTCTCTAAGTTATTAGAGAAACCCTTTGTGGAGAAATAAAAGCACTAAAATCTAACCAAGTCGAAATCAAAAAGGCTATTCGTGAGGTGCAATCAAAACTGGGGGCCCTAACTGCTAGGATAATGAGGCAGAAGAGAGAATCAGTGATATACAAGAGCAAACGATGGAAAATAAAGAGGCTGAGAAAAAGAGAGAGAAACAATTACAGGATAACGAGGGCAGGATTCGAGAGATAAGTGATACGATAAGACGAAACAACATTAGAATAATTGAGATCGCAGAAGAAGAAGAAAGGGGGGGGCAGAAGGTATATTGGTGCAAATTATAGCAGAGAACTTCCCTGATGTGAGGAAGGAAACAGGCATCAAAATCCAGGAGGCACAGAGAACCCCTCTCAAAATCAATAATAAGAGGTCAACACCCCGACCTCTAAGAGTCAAACTTACAAGTCTCAGAGACAAAGAAAAATGCTGAAAGCAGCTCGGGAGAAGAGATAGGTAACCTACAATGATAGAAATATGAGATTGGCAACCGACCTATCCACAGAGACCTGGCAGGCCAGAAAGGACTGGCGAGATATCCTCAGAGCACTAAACGAGAAAAATATGCAGCCAACAATACTATATCCAGCTAGGCTGCCATTGAAAATAGAGGGAGAGATAAAAAACGTCCAGGACAAACAAAAACTGAAGCACTTTGCAAACACGAAACCAGCCCTCCAAGAAATATTGAAAGGGCTCCTCTGAGCAAAGAGAGAGCCTAAGAGCAGCATGGATCAGAAAGGAACACAGACAATATACAGTAACAGTCACCTTACAGGCAA
>NW_027405404.1:0-1998 GCF_003265705.2 Callorhinus ursinus | reverse complement strand
TGAGGGTTGAAGGCGTGGGTCAGCGTGAGTGTCTTGCTCTTCCTTTCCGCCAGGGGACACTGAATGAGTGGGTGAGCTGGAATGGGCATGGAGCGTTCTCCTGCTGTGAATCCTTTCCGGAATTCCAAACGGTGGGTTTTCTCTCTGGGTGGCAAGCTGAGTCTTCTGGTCTTGCTCTCGAGCGAGCCCCAGGGAACAAAGCACTCAGGAGCCAACCTAGGGTTGGGTTTAGGGCCTAGGGGCACGGCAGGCAGAGTTCTGCTCCCAGTGCTTTCGGAAGTGCCAAATGGCATATTTTGCCCTGTGGTGTCAGGCTGAGTCCTCTGGTATTGCTCAGGTGGCCCAAATCCCTGGGGCATGGAGCCAGGGACCTAGGGAGAGAGCTCTCCGAAGCCAAGTGAGGGTTAGGGATAGGGCCCAGGTGCACGGCACTCCTGGTCTGTGGGTATGTGGCGAGCTTGGGATGGGCTGTGTGTCTTGAGGGTGGGGGTCTGGTGGAGTGTCAAGCTCAGGGTTTGCTGCCAGGGGGCACAGAAAGTGTAGATTCTTTGGGATGGGCATTCCAGTTCTCCTTCTCTGAATGCTTTCCAGCGTTCCCAGTGGTGCGTTTTCCTTCCAGTTGGCAGCCTGAGTCCCTTGATACTGCTCTGGTGTCCCGAATCCTTGGGGCTTTGGAGCCAGGCCCTGGAGACAGACTGCTCGAAACCAACTTAGGGTTAGGCTTAGGGCTTATGGGCATGACAGGCCTGATGTCCTGGTGCTGTGATGAGCTTCCCATGGTCTGAGTTGAGGCCGTGACTCAGGGGGGAGTGTCAGGCTCAGGGATTGCCGCCTGCGCACGTTGAACTTGGGGTTTGTTGGGATGGCCCGGCACAGTTCTCCTGCTCTGAATGCTTAACGGAGTTCCCAATGGCACATTTTCCTTTTTAGTGGCAGGCAGAATCTTCTGGTACTGGTCAGGTGTCCCAGATCCCTTGGGCTTTGGAGCCAGGCTCTGGGGACAGAGCGCTCGGAAGCCAACTTTGGGTTAGGCTTAGGGCTTAGGGGCATGACAGGCCTGATGTGCTGGCGCTGTGATGACCTTCCCGGGGTCTGAGTTGAGGCCTTGGGTCAGGTTGAGTGTCAGGCTCAGGGTTGGCCGCCAGAGGGCGCCAAATTTGTGCGTTGGCTGGGATGGGCATTCAGAGTTCTTGTGTTCTGAACGCTCTCCGGAGTTCCAATTAGTGTTTTTGAATTCTTTTTGGCAAGCTGAGTCCTCTAGTGTTGCTCTAACTATTGCTATCCCTGGGGCTTTGAAGCCAGGCTCTTGGGTCAGAAGCTCAGAAGCTAAACTAGGGATAGGCTTATGGCCTAGGGTCATTTCAGCACTGATCTGCCCACACTGGGGCAAGCTCTGGGGCGCAGGGGATCTGAGTTGGGGCGGGGGTGAGAGTGAGAGTCAGGTCAAGGTTTGCAGGCAGGGGGCCGTTGAAAGTGGCATTTCGCTCGGATGGGCACGCAGAGTTCTACTGGGAAAACTTTGCCGCAGGTTCCCAATGGTGCAGTTTCCTTCTGGGAGAGAGGGTGAATCCTCTGGTATTGCTAAGTTGCCCCCTATCCCCGTGGCTTTAGAGCCAGGCCTCTGGGGCCAGAGTCCTCAGAAGCCAGCGAGGGATAGGGTTAGGGCCTAGGGGCACTGAAGACCCCATGTGTAAGCACTGTGGCCTGCTTACCGGGGGTTTGTCTTGAGGGTGTGGGTCAGGTTGAGTGTCAGGCTCAGGGTTTGCCGCCAGGGGGCGAAGAAAGTGTAGGTTTGCTTGAATGGGCATTCAGAGTTCTCCTGCTCTGAATGCTTTCCGGAGTTGCCAGTGGTGCGGTTTCCGTCCGGGTGACAGCCTGAGTCCCTTGATACTGCTCGGGTGTTCCGAATCCTTTGTGCTTTGGACCCAGGCCCTGGAGAGTGACCGCTCAGAAGCCAACGTAGGGTGAGGCTTAGGGCTGAGGGGTATGACAGGCCTG
>NW_027405403.1:0-1998 GCF_003265705.2 Callorhinus ursinus | reverse complement strand
GGTATATTAGACTCTGTTTCCATATTGATGAGAAAGACCTAGACTGAGTTATTGCTTGCACATATGACCTTGCAACAGTAATTTATGAGACGTACATTTTTCACAGTGTCCCCTGTTACTCTGGGTATTCATATGAAAATAATGATCTGACAATGAAAATGATGTGAAGGAGCTTTGCTTTGCAATGATTTCATTACCCAGGGAGCTGAACATATTTATGGATTAGTTATTCATTGGTTTTCTGTATTGTACACTGTCTTTACCAGGTCTTTGCATTTGTACAATGGAGTCAGAGGTTGTTTTTTTTTTAAGATTTTATTTATTTATTCATGAGAGACAGAGAGAGAGAGAGAGGCAGAGGCAGAGGGAGAAGCAGGCTCCCCGCCGAGCTGGGAGCCCGATGCAGGACTCGATCCCAGGATCCTGGGATCATGACCTGAGCCAAAGGCAGACGCTCAACTGACTGAGCCACCCAGGCGTCCCTGGAGTCAGAGGTTTTTTATTCCCATTTTTTTATTGCATTCTTTCAAACAAGAAATTGGAGGGGGGGTTGTTTTTATTTTACCAACTTTGCTGTTTGCATTGAGTTCTCTTGTGTATGTATAGACGTATATGTGGAAAATTGTGTATTAATAATGTGGTTATATGGTGTTCTCTATATTGTTTTTTTGAGTTATTATCCATCCTGAAAAATTGAGCTGTCACTAATATTCTTCACTTGCCAATCCTTGCAATAAACAAAATGAAAATAAATGTTAATTTGTACACTGAGTGCTAATAAATCCCCTCTATACGTATTTCTCATTTGTTTTTGCACATCTGTCATTCCACATCAGGGTCCTTTTGTCTCTTTGTGATGAGATCCATTTCTAAAAGTTGCATCATCTTTGACCATCATCTCTTCTTTACATTTGACTGAAGATTGCCTTTAGCTTCCATAAGCAACATTTTAATCCATATATCTTTATGTAAGAAAAAATTTATCACTTAGAGGGTGCTTCCTCCCAGTTGTAAATGTCATTCTCTCATATTCTTTTATTCCAAGTCTTTGGAATTTAAATCTGGAATTAGTGACTCACCTTGATAGCACACAATTATTCTTTTATGTCTTTATATACATTAGTTTTAGATTCTCATATAATTTTGTTTCAGACAGTTGTTTTGAAAACACTACACTTGACCTAATTTCATTCCTCCTGACAATCTTTATTCCTTAAGTTCTTAGTGTTTTTAAAACTTCTCTTCCTAGATGATGCACACATACACATTTATACACAATAAAAATGGATGAGTAGTATCCTGTGCTCATCATAAATGCTCTTTAGTTTTAGGGCAGTCTTTGTGTTCTACCTGTTTCCGTTCTTTCTTCTTTCTCAGTAATACATCATGGACTTGCCTCCAGTCAACTAGGGTAATGCTGATTCTTTATTTCAGGTTCTACATAATATTTCATGATGTGGTTGTGTTACTCACACTTTGAAAGCATTTTCTTTCTCAATTCATTGCTGTTATAACAATTGTCAAAAATATTCGGAGATTGTATCAAAAACTAATGATGTAATGTATGGTGATTAACCTAACAATAAAAAATTATTAAAAAAATATTTGGAGATTGTTATGTTAAAAATCTGTTTCTCCACTGGAGGAAATACGGTTCCCCAGGGGGACACTGAGGAATTCAGAGTCACATGGGAGGTGTCAGGAGAGGCCAGGGATGTTCTAAACATCCTATAAAGCCCAAGACACAGGCCACCACAGAGAACACACCGGACCAGAATGTCAATAGTGTCAAGATTGAGAATTTCTGAGCTGAAGAATATGTGTATTTTCATATTTATAGCTACCTTTAGGTTGTTTTCCCAACATTGTAACAGTTCACATTTCTGCCAGCAAAATTAGAGAAACTTCTTTTGCTAGCTTTTAAAAAAATTCCAACCTAATCAGCACAAGAGATCTTTAAATTGTGTCACAGGCTGAGTGTGCAAGAGATTTTTTGTT
>NW_027405402.1:0-1999 GCF_003265705.2 Callorhinus ursinus | reverse complement strand
CTCTAATGCATGCTGAATAAAGTTCAGGGTGCATGACTAAGCTGTCACTGCCCCATGTGCCTGCCCAGTGTCCATCTGTCCGCCCTCATTCTGGGCTCCACTCCCTGCCTCCACAGTCCAGACTCCCCAGCTTCTGTGGTTTCCTCGAACAGGCCCAGTTCATTCTCACCTCAGGATCTTTGCACATGTCATTCTATCTGTGGTAGTCTTCTCCTGTGTTTAAATGGATGCTCCATCTCATCCCTTAGGTCTCAGATGAAATTTCTGTCTTTCTGAAAAGCCCCTGCCTTGGTAACCTCCTGTTTGTACTCCCATTTTTAGTTTCTTGTTCAGTGTCTAACACAAGTGTAAATATGAATTTCCTTGTTTAAACCTCTTTGGGGCCAACCTCCCGCATGACTCGACTCCTTCCACACCTACCCTCTGAGTCCTTCCAACCTCAGGTTACAAGTCACCCTCCAGAAAGACCCTTTCAAACATCCTCCATAAATCACACCCACTGCCATCTTTATCTGCTGCTGGGCTTCAAAGGCTGTCATGATTTATGGATGTCAGTGCTTGCTTTTTCATACCTGTTGCCCCTACAGGACTTGGAATTCTTGAGGTCTTACCTTGTCTGCTCAGTTTGCCACTTCATACCTGGATCAGTGCAAGGCTTGGCACAGAGGGGGAGCTCAAGGTGGTCATAGCAGAGAATGGATTCTAGGTGTGTCCGTCTCTCTTGCCCCCGGAGCCCCTCTTAGCAAAGAGATTTTGGAAGAGATGAGGATCCTACTTGCCCTCTGGCAGGTTCTGTGCTAGGCTCAGGTGCCCAGAGATACAAATTAGAATTATTCAGTAGAATTTTTTCTAAGCACTCCTTAAACTGTAGCGCTGTGACTGTGAGGACTTCTACAATAGTCACTTGGCATTTTAATCTTTCAGCACTAGATATGGACATGGGATGACAACAAGATGACAAACCCCATTTTCCACAGAGTGACATTGGGTAGGGGGGCACTCAGGAGGTATAAGTTGAGGATGGAGAGGAGGGACCTTGGTCTGAAAGGAGTTGTGGAGTTGGCAGAGGATGGAGGAGTAAAGAAATGAGAATTAGAAAAGAATTAGCATCTCAGCAGTGGTTGGTTGGGGTGAAAGGCTTGGGGTGGGAACTTTAGAAGAAATTTTTGCCTGTGACAAATTCCCTGGAGTACGTGTGACCCAGATACAGTGTAAGAAGTCGTGTGACACAATATGATATGGAAACAACCTAAGTGTCCATTAATAGACAAATGGATAAAGAAGGTGTGGTACAGATATACAATGGAATATTATTCCGCCATGAGAAAGAAGGACATCCTACAATTTGCAACAACTTGGATGAACCTTGAGGGCATTATGCTAAGATTAGTCAGGCAGAGGTGCCTGGGTGGCTCAGCTGGTTAAGCATCCAACTCTTGATTTTGGCTCAAGTCATGATCTCGGGATCCTGAGATGGAGCCCCACGTCAGGCTCCCTGCTCAGCAGGGAGTCTCCTTGAGATTCTTTCTCTCTCCCACTCCCTCAACCCCTCCCCCTGCTCATGCACTCTCTCAAATAAATAAAATCTTTTTTTTTTAAAGAAAGGCAGAGAAAGACAAATGCTCTATGATACCACTTTATGTGGAATCCTAAAACACCAAACTTGTAGAAACAAAAGAGTGGTTACCAGTGGCTGTGGGGTGGGGAAAATGGGGAGATGTTGGTCAAATGGTACAAACTTGCAGTTAAAAGATGAGTATGTTCTAGGGATCTATTGTGCAACAGGGTGATTATAGCTAGTAATAGTGCATCATGTCCTTGGAAGTTGCTAAGAGACTAAATCTTAAATGTTCTCACCATAATCACGGAAATGGTAATTATGGGATGTGTTGGAGGTATCAGCTAACTCTACAGTGGTTATCACTTTGCAATGTATAGATGTATCAAATCAGCATGTTGGACACCTTAAACTTACACAATGTTACATGTCCATTATATC
>NW_027405401.1:0-1999 GCF_003265705.2 Callorhinus ursinus | reverse complement strand
CTCTCTTTAAAATTTTGAGATACAATTTCTCCTAACAGATCAAAATATACCCTAAATCACTAGTGTATGGCTTTGTTCTAGTCTCCTGCCTGATCACATTCTCTCCCTTTTCTTTTTTCATCTTTTTTTTAAAAATCTTTCTTTTTTCGAACAACTTCTTATCTTATCAATTCCTTTTATAAGATCTTTTATAATTTTCATCTTTACAATCATCTTCCATCCCTTCATTGTATCAACCCTTATTTTGTACATATATAAGTCTTCCTTTAAAATTTTAGGAGGCACTTTTTCCTAACAGACCAAAATACACTCAAAATCTAGTGTGTGGCACTGATCTATGCACTAGCCTGATCATATTTGATCATATTCTGTTTTTTTTGTTTTGTTTTGTTTTTGTTTTTATCTTTTTCTTTCTTTTTTTTTTTCCGCTTTCTTTTTTCTTTCTTTCCCTTTCTTTTCCCCTGGTTTCAGGTCTTTTCTGATTGGTATAGAGTATATTTCCTGGGGACGTTGTTAACCTGTTAGCATTTTGTTCTTTCATTCATCTGTTATCCTCTGGACAAAATGACAAGACGAAAAAATCACCTCAGCAAAAGAACAAGAGGCAGTACCATCTGCCAGGGACCTACTCAATACGGATTAGTACGATGTCGGACCTAGAGTTCAGAATCATGACTAAAGATACTAGCTGGGCTTGAAAAAAGCGTGGAAGTTATTAGAGAAACCCTTTCTGGAGAAATAAAAGAACTAAAATCTATCCAAGTCGAAATCAAAAAGGCTATTCATGAGGTGCAATAAAAAATGGGGGTGCTAACTGCTAGGATAAATGAGGCAGAAGAGAGAATCAGCGATATAGAAGACCAAATGATGGAAAATAAAGAGGCTGAGAAAAAGAGAGAGAAACAACTACAGGATCACAAGGGCAGAATTCGAGAGATAAGCGATACAATAAGACAAAACAATATTAGAATAATTGGGATCCCAGAAGAAGAAGAAAGAGAGAGAGGGGCAGAAGGTATATTGGAGCAAATTATAGCAGAGAACTTCCCTAATGTGAGGAAGGAAACAGGCATCAAAATCCAGGAGGCACAGAGAACCCCTCTCAAAATCAATAAAAATAGGTCAACACCCCAACATGTAATAGTAAAACTTACGAGTCTCAGAGACAAAGAGAAAATCCTGAAGGCAGCTCGGGAGAAGAGGTATGTAACCTACAGTGGTGGAAATATTAGATTGGCAGCAGACCTATCCACAGAGACCTGGCGGGCCAGAAAGGACTGGCATGAGATCTTCAGAGCACTAAATGAGAAAAATATGCAGCCAAGAACACTATATCCAGCTAGGCTATCATTGAAAATAGGGGGAGAGATAAAAAGCTTCCAGGACAAACAAAAACTAAAGGAATTTGCAAACACGAAACCAGCCCTCCAAGAAATATTGAAAGGGGAACTCTAAGCAAAGAGAGAGCCCAAAAGCAGCATAGATCAGAAAGAAACACAGACAATACACAGTAACAGTCACCTTACAGGCAATACAATGGCACTAAATTCCTATCTTTCAATAGTTACCCTGAATGTAAATGGGCTAAATGCCCCAATCAAAAGACACAGGCTATCAGATTGGATTAAAAAACAAGACCCATCGATATGCTGTCTGCAAGAGACTCATTTTAGACCCAAAGACACCACCGGATTGAAAGTGACGGGGTGGAAAACCATTTACCATGCTAATGGACACCAAAAGAAAGCTGGGGTGGCAATCCTTATATCAGACAAATTAGATTTTAAAACAAAGACTGTAATAAGAGATGAAGAAGGACACTATATCCTACTTAAAGGGTCAATCCAACAAGAAGATCTAACAGTTGTAAATATCTATGCCCCTAACATGGGAGAAGCCAAATATATAAGGCAATTAATAACAAAAGCAAAGAAACACATTGACAACAATACAATAATAGTGGGGGACTTTAAAACCCCCCTCACTGAAATGGACAGAT
>NW_027405400.1:1370-1999 GCF_003265705.2 Callorhinus ursinus | reverse complement strand
AGAGAATGAACACAGGACAGAGGGAACCAGTAGAAGTCACAGACTTCATCAGCTTAGAAATGACATCCCGGCATTTTGTGCCATTCTAGTCGTGACAGTGCCGTCACATTGGCCATCCACCCTGGAGGGGAGGGGACTCCACAGGGATGTGTGACCAGGACTCAGGGCTGCCAGGAGCCACGGTGGGGACTGCCCAGCACATGGGCACAGACGGGAACCATGGACCTGAGCCTAACCATAATGGGAGCCCCTGGAAGTTTGTGTTGGGAGAGGACAAGGTCAGAATCAGTTCATGACTACCGTCCCACGGGGGCTGGGACACAGGCAGGAGGGGGGTGGGTTTGCCTGGTCCCGAGAGCAGATTCAAGCCCCTCTCAGCTGTGTTCCATGCCAAGCGAAGCCCCTGGCTCATTCTTGCAATGCCAAGTTTGCACCAGGCTCCTGTAATAGCAGGCACGGAACGTGTGTAGAGGTCCCTAACACTACTATTAACCTGTACCCTAAAACTAACCCGTAGCCTAACCCTAACACCTACCCAAACCCTAACCCCTAACCCTACCCCTAAAGCGAACCCTAAACCTAAAGCGTCCCCTAACCCTAACCCGTACCATAAAGGGTACCCTAAACCC
>NW_027405400.1:0-1270 GCF_003265705.2 Callorhinus ursinus | reverse complement strand
TTGCCTGGTCCCGAGAGCAGATTCAAGCCCCTCTCAGCTGTGTTCCAAGCCAAGCGAAGCCCCTGGCTCATTCTTGCAATGCCAAGTTTGCACCAGGCTCCTGTAATAGCAGGCACGGAACATGTGTAGAGGTCCCTAACACTACTATTAACCTGTACCCTAAAACTAACCCGTAGCCTAACCCTAACACCTACCCAAACCCTAACCCCTAACCCTACCCCTAAAGCGAACCCTAAACCTAAAGCGTCCCCTAATCCTAACCCGTACCATAAAGGGTACCGTAAACCTAAACCCTAACCTGTACCGTAAACCGTGCCCTAACACGTACCCTATCTCTAATCCTTACCCTAACCCGTACCCTAAGACTATCCCGTACCCTTACCCGTGCCCTAACACATACCCAACTCTAACCCGAACCCTGGGTCAACTAGAGAAAAGAGGAAATCCCCGGAAGTTTGGGGTTCATGAGAAATTTGACCGCCAGTCCTGACAGGAAGATGACACTGTGCCAAATGGAACTGCTGCTTTCTCAGAACCCTGACATCCTGTGAAATGCTGCATCACTGACTCACAGGCTGATGTTCAAAAACTTGAACTCCTAGTTGCAGAGCAGATAAGTGCTGTCAGCTGGGGATAAGTAGGTCCTCTGACCTATGGCCTACACACCTGCTTCAATTTCTGGGAGAAGGGGAAAGACACACTTGTTTCTAAGTAGTCATTATCTTCATTCTGAAGTAGACCAATGACTTTGACCTTTTTGGAGAAGCGAAATGACTCTTCCAAATGAACAACTCAACTCACCTGTTCCTCATGCAACTTGTGTGCGATCTGGTTTACTCCAGCCTCCAGGCCCCACCTGGAGGATCCCCCTGTACCCTCTTGACAGCCCATGACCAGCACCAGGACCCCTGGGGGCACAATGCTGGATTTGGGGGAGGACTCTGGGGCTTCTTGCCACCACACCTGTGCCTGAGGAAGCGGGAACCTGGAGGACCCTCCCAGATGTTCCTGATGGAACATTAGCACCATCCCTGAGGACATGGGGCACAGGGCTGACGTTGGAGGACTGCTCTGGGGCTTCTTGCCACCACACCTGTGCCTGGGGGGAGCTGGAACCTGGAGGGCTCTCGCCGACAATCCCAAAGGAGCATTAGCACCATCCCCGGGGAACATGGGGCACAATGCTGAAATTCGGGGATGGCTCCGGGGCTTCTCGCTACCGGACCTGTGCCTAGGCGAGCAGGAACCAGAAGGACCCTCCCAGACAATC
>NW_027405399.1:0-1999 GCF_003265705.2 Callorhinus ursinus | reverse complement strand
CTCTAATGCATGCTGAATAAAGTTCAGGGTGCATGACTAAGCTGTCACTGCCCCATGTGCCTGCCCAGTGTCCATCTGTCCGCCCTCATTCTGGGCTCCACTCCCTGCCTCCACAGTCCAGACTCCCCAGCTTCTGTGGTTTCCTCGAACAGGCCCAGTTCATTCTCACCTCAGGATCTTTGCACATGTCATTCTATCTGTGGTAGTCTTCTCCTGTGTTTAAATGGATGCTCCATCTCATCCCTTAGGTCTCAGATGAAATTTCTGTCTTTCTGAAAAGCCCCTGCCTTGGTAACCTCCTGTTTGTACTCCCATTTTTAGTTTCTTGTTCAGTGTCTAACACAAGTGTAAATATGAATTTCCTTGTTTAAACCTCTTTGGGGCCAACCTCCCACATGACTCGACTCCTTCCACACCTACCCTCTGAGTCCTTCCAACCTCAGGTTACAAGTCACCCTCCAGAAAGACCCTTTCAAACATCCTCCATAAATCACACCCACTGCCATCTTTATCTGCTGCTGGGCTTCAAAGGCTGTCATGATTTATGGATGTCAGTGCTTGCTTTTTCATACCTGTTGCCCCTACAGGACTTGGAATTCTTGAGGTCTTACCTTGTCTGCTCAGTTTGCCACTTCATACCTGGATCAGTGCAAGGCTTGGCACAGAGGGGGAGCTCAAGGTGGTCATAGCAGAGAATGGATTCTAGGTGTGTCCGTCTCTCTTACCCCCGGAGCCCCTCTTAGCAAAGAGATTTTGGAAGAGATGAGGATCCTACTTGCCCTCTGGCAGGTTCTGTGCTAGGCTCAGGTGCCCAGAGATACAAATTAGAATTATTCAGTAGAATTTTTTCTAAGCACTCCTTAAACTGTAGCGCTGTGACTGTGAGGACTTCTACAATAGTCACTTGGCATTTTAATCTTTCAGCACTAGATATGGACATGGGATGACAACAAGATGACAAACCCCATTTTCCACAGAGTGACATTGGGTAGGGGGGCACTCAGGAGGTATAAGTTGAGGATGGAGAGGAGGGACCTTGGTCTGAAAGGAGTTGTGGAGTTGGCAGAGGATGGAGGAGTAAAGAAATGAGAATTAGAAAAGAATTAGCATCTCAGCAGTGGTTGGTTGGGGTGAAAGGCTTGGGGTGGGAACTTTAGAAGAAATTTTTGCCTGTGACAAATTCCCTGGAGTACGTGTGACCCAGATACAGTGTAAGAAGTCGTGTGACACAATATGATATGGAAACAACCTAAGTGTCCATTAATAGACAAATGGATAAAGAAGGTGTGGTACAGATATACAATGGAATATTATTCCGCCATGAGAAAGAAGGACATCCTACAATTTGCAACAACTTGGATGAACCTTGAGGGCATTATGCTAAGATTAGTCAGGCAGAGGTGCCTGGGTGGCTCAGCTGGTTAAGCATCCAACTCTTGATTTTGGCTCAAGTCATGATCTCGGGATCCTGAGATGGAGCCCCACGTCAGGCTCCCTGCTCAGCAGGGAGTCTCCTTGAGATTCTTTCTCTCTCCCACTCCCTCAACCCCTCCCCCTGCTCATGCACTCTCTCAAATAAATAAAATCTTTTTTTTTTAAAGAAAGGCAGAGAAAGACAAATGCTCTATGATACCACTTTATGTGGAATCCTAAAACACCAAACTTGTAGAAACAAAAGAGTGGTTACCAGTGGCTGTGGGGTGGGGAAAATGGGGAGATGTTGGTCAAATGGTACAAACTTGCAGTTAAAAGATGAGTATGTTCTAGGGATCTATTGTGCAACAGGGTGATTATAGCTAGTAATAGTGCATCATGTCCTTGGAAGTTGCTAAGAGACTAAATCTTAAATGTTCTCACCATAATCACGGAAATGGTAATTATGGGATGTGTTGGAGGTATCAGCTAACTCTACAGTGGTTATCACTTTGCAATGTATAGATGTATCAAATCAGCATGTTGGACACCTTAAACTTACACAATGTTACATGTCCATTATATC
>NW_027405398.1:0-1999 GCF_003265705.2 Callorhinus ursinus | reverse complement strand
ATAAATGAATGGAATTACAACTGTATTATAAGCAAATGACATAACCACGGGAAGGGGGGCAACGGAATCAGCCCTGAGAAACTTTGGATAGAGTGGTTTTTCTATATATTCTCAGCCTAAAGAGGAAAGGAGCTCTAAACAAATGCTGAGTTCTGGTCTTTCTGAGGCTTGCTCTCTGCAGTGCTTTGGGTAAGCAACTCTAGAACTGCTTTCCATGCACTCAGGGGCGGGTCAGAGGAGAATGGTTTTCCCAGGCTTGGGAAGGCATGGGGAAAGGGGGGATCTCTCCGCTGAGAAGTTTCAACACCGTTCTGTCCCAGTGAGAAGCAAAGCTGAGTGCACCTGGCCCTCAGACCATGGTTCCTCAGGAATGTTCTCTACAGAAAGGAACCAGGCTCCTTGGAGAGACTCTTCCATGTTTGAATCACAGGAAGCATAAGGGGAACTTGGGTTGATTCTGGTCCCAGAGAGTAAACGTGTGTTTGAGGAATCAGGGAACGTGTCAAAAAGACAAGGGGGCCATCTTGAAGGAGCCCCCACTGGACAAATCTGCACAGGTTTGCATATCAAGATAAAAGACCGCAATATGTGATAATTTGTGGAAGGAAGGAGGGCTGCGCCAAGTCCGTACTGACAGACAAGACACACGTGGAGGAGAAGTGAAGACCCAAGGTCCCCGGAGGATGCTGACCAGCTGCACTGAGCCATGCTCCCCAGTTTCCCAGCCCTCCTGAGCTCCCTGCGGACCTGCGTGGGCATCACCCACGAGGTCCCTCAGCCTGAGGACCATGCTAACATTTACCTCTTGTACTGCATGTGTGCTAGGGACAAACTCTCTGCACTTCAATCTATGTGAACATAGCTTCATTTCCTGCAATTCCGAGTTGTTTGGGAGATGTGCTTCCTCGCCTGGCCTCTGCTGGTAAAGCGCCCTTTCTCCCCAGCTCCGTTCACCTAGTCTGCAAACTGCAGATATGCCTCAGACAGCGATGTCCCCGGGCGTGGTGCACCTGCCCTGCATAGGTCTCCGTGAGCCTCCGGCATGTGTTTCATAGAGTTGGGCATATTTTGACGTCTATTTCTTCAAATATTTTTCTGCCCCGTTTTCTCTGCCTTCTCTTGCTGGGGTGAGTCTACTTGCCCGACCTCGCCCACACCCCAGTCATTCTCTGCTCTGCTCCTTGGCTCCGATGATCTGCGTTGATTTGTCCAGTTCCCGGCCACCTGCAGTCCGCTAAGCCCGTCCAGGAAAGCCTGGGGCCCGGCGACCCCGAGTGGCATCAGCACTCCGGCCTGGCTCTCCACGCAGTCTCCGGTTCCGAGGGCCCTATCTCTTCCCACGTTACTTCCCTGTGCATTAGCTGACTGTTTAATTCTGCCATTTCAGAACGAGCTAGCCCCCGGAGCCTGCCTTCCTTTTGTCCTTGAGCTTACTTATGAGGGCAGCGCTGGCCCAGTGTGTTCGAACCCCGCCCGCGGCCCTTCTGGGGACCTCCTCCTAGTCTCCCACCCCCCTCGTTTCCTCGCGCGTCCAGCGGCCTGTGTGCTCACACTGCCTTGCAGAGGCCCTGGATGCCCTTGTCGCCCCTGAGTGGTGTGGGCTTTTGTCGGGGATGGAACTGCGTCCCCAGAGATACCACTGTTGAAGCCGTAGTCACCACTGCGGCTGAGTATGGAACTGGGGCCTCTCAGGCGGTGACGGTGACGGGGTGCGGGGGGCTCGTGCGGGTGTGGCCGCATCTGCTAGGACTGGCACCCTTCTAAGAGGCGGGGAGCCCCAGCGACGTCTCCCGGTGTGCGGAGTGGAGGCCACAGGCGGGCACCATGGGAAGCCCACCAGCCCCAGGCCGGGAAGGGGGCTCTCACCAGAGACCAGCCCTGTCAGCGCCCTGACCTCGGGCGTCCAGCTTCAGAAGTGTGAGAAATAACCCCCCGATGTCCCGGGGCCACCTCTGGCCCGCCGTACTCTGTGACGGCTGCCCGAGCCGATGCAGATGAC
>NW_027405397.1:0-1999 GCF_003265705.2 Callorhinus ursinus | reverse complement strand
GCATCCAAATCGGCAAAGAGGAAGTCAAACTCTCACTCTTTGCAGATGATATGATACTGTACGTGGAAAACCCAAAAGACTCCACCCCAAAACTGCTAGAACTCATACAGGAATTCAGTCAAGTGGCAGGATATAAAATCAATGCACAGAAATCAGTGGCATTCCTATACACCTACAACAAGACAGAAGAGAGACAAATCAAGGAGTCTATCCCATTTACAATTGCACCCAAAACCATTAGATACCTAGGAATAAATCTAACCAAAGAGGCAAAGGATCTGTCCTCAGAAAACTATAAAATACTCATGAAAGAAATTGAAGAAGACACAAAGAAATGGAAAAACGTTCCATGCTCATGGATTGGGAGAATCAACATTGTGAAGATGTCAATGCTACCTAGAGCAATCTACACATTCAATACAATCCCCATCAAAATACCATCCACTTTTTTCAAAGAAATGGAACAAATAATCCTAAAATGTGTATGGAACCAGAAGAGACCCCGAATAGCCAGAGGAATACTGAAAAAGAAAAGCAAAGCTGGCGGCATCACAATTCCAGACTTCCAGCTCTATTACAAAGCTGTCATCATCAAGACAGTATGGTACTGGCAAAAAAACAGACGCATAGATCAATGGAACAGAATCGAGAGCCCAGAAATGGACCCTCAACTCTATGGTCAACTTATTTTTGACAAAGCAGGAAAGAATGTCCAATGGCAAAAAGACAGTCTCTTCAACAAATGGTGTTGGGAAAATTGGACAGCCACATGCAGAAGAATGAAACTGGACCATTTCCTTACACCTCACACAAAAATAGACTCCAAATGGTTGAAAGACCTAAACGTGAAACAGGAGTCCATCCAAATCCTAAAGGAGAACACAAGTAGCAACCTTATCGACCTTAGCCGTAGCAACTTCTTCCTAGAAACATCGCCAAAGGCACGGGAAGCCCGGGCAAAAATGAACTACTGGGATTTCATCAAGATAAAAAGCTTTTGCACAGCAAATGAAACAGTCCACAAAACCAAAAGACAACCGACAGAATGGGAGAAAATATTTGTAAACGACATATCAGATAAAGGGCTAGTATCCAAAATCTATAAAGAACTTATCAAACTCAACACCCAAAGAACAAATAATCCAATCAAGAAATGGGCAGAAGACATGAACAGACATTTCTCCAAAGAAGACATCCAAATGGCCAACAGGCACATGAAAAAGTGCTCAACATCGCTCGGCATCAGGGAAATCCAAATCAAAACCTCAATGAGATACCACCTCACACCCGTCAGAATGGCTAAAATTAACAAGTCAGGGAACGACAGATGTTGGCGGGGATGTGGAGAAAGGGGAATCCTCCTACACTGTTGGTGGGAAAGCAAGCTGGTGCAACCCCTCTGGAAAACAGTATGGAGGTTCCTCCAACAGTTGAAATTAGAGCTACCGTTCGATCCAGCAATTGCACTACTGGGTATTTACCACAAAGATACAAATGTAGGGACCCGAAGGGGTACATGTACCCCAATGTTTATAGCAGCAATGTCCACAATAGCCAAACTGTGGAAAGAGCCAAGATGCCCATCGACAGATGAATGGATAAAGAAGATGTGGTATATATACACAATGAAGTATTTTGCAGCCATCAAAAGAATGAGATCTTGCCATTTGCAACGACGTGGATGGAACTGGAGGGTGTTATGCTGAGTGAAATAAGTCAATCAGAGAAAGACATGTATCACATGACCTCACTGATATGAGGAATTCTTAATCTCAGGAAACAAACTGAGTGTTACTGGAGTGGTTGGGGGTGGGAGGGATGGGATGGCTGGGTGATAGACATTGGGGAGGGTACGTGCTACGGTGAGCGCTGTGAATTGTGCAAGACTGTTGAATCACAGATTCAATCTGTACTTCTGAAACAAATAACGCAACATATTTTAAGAAAAAAGGAAAAGAAGAAGATAACAGGAGAGGAAGAAAAGGGGAGTATGTCAGAG
>NW_027405396.1:0-2000 GCF_003265705.2 Callorhinus ursinus | reverse complement strand
ATTTGCAAATATTTTCTCCCATTCTGTCAGTTGTCTTTTGGTTTTGTTGACTGTTTCTTTTGCTGTGCAAAAGCTTTTTATTTTGATGAAATCCCAATAGTTCATTTTTGCCCCAAGGGCCACTTTCTTTGCATGCTAGTGCTCTGCCTCCGTGGGCTCCCAAGGAGGGGAAACCAGGTGCATTGGTCAGAGTTCTCCAGAGAAATATATATATATGTGTATACACATACATATACACTATCATATTAATATATTAATCAATATAGCTAGTATATAATATTAATATATTTATAGATAGATCTTAGATTTATTTCAAGGAATTGGCTTTTGCAATTGTGAGGATTGGCAAACCTAAAATCCACAGGGCAGGCCATCAGACTGGGAACTTTTGGGAAACTAAAGCTGTAGTCCTGAGGCAGAATTCCTTCTTCCTCGGGGAAGCCTCAATTTTGTTCTTAAGGCCTTCCAGATGATTAGGTTAGGCCCACTTAGGTTATTGAAGATAATCTCCTTTGCTTATAGTGTACTGATTGTAGATGTTAATCACATCTACAAAATACCTTCCCAGCAACTCCTAGATTAGTACTGATTGCATAACTGGGGATTGGGGCACCTGGGTGGCTTAGTCAGTTAAGCCTCTGCCTTCAGATCAGGTCATGATCCCCCCGCTGAGCGGGGAGCCTCCTTCTCTCTCTTTCTGCCCCTCTCCGTGCTCGTGTGGTCTCTCTCTCTCTCATTCTGTGCTTTCTCAAATAAATAAATAAAATCTTTTTAAAAAATGAATAACTGGGGATTATCACCTAGTCAAGTTGACCCATAAAACTCAGCATCTCACAAGGAATACTTGTTTACTGCTAGGCCCATTCTGCTGAAGATGAAGACAGGTTGCCATGTGTGGGTAGAGCTACTTGGGAGTAGATGGACTTCTGCAAGTGGGTCCTGCTCACCCCTGTGGGCAATTCAAGCTGGTCAGGAGCTGAGAGAAAACATGTGCTTTGTAAACTTTGTAAACTTTTAGCCAAAATGTAGTATATGTTTCCTCACTGGGAAGATGATAGGAAAACTCGAGGAGCTTGATCGTTGCAGAAGATAGGGAAATGGTTTGTCACAATGCTGATAGAAAGGTTTGTAGCTTCTATGTGATGATTAAACACAAAATGCCACATGGCCCGGGTTTGCTTCGCTGCTGCTTTCTTTCATTGATCCTGATATTTGGCCATTGGAGTAGAATCCCAGGATCCCCAGTCTGCAGGGGCATCCCCCGCGACACACACACCCACCCACCATAGAGTCTTCCACTGCTTTCTTGGAGACCAGCCCATGAATAGTTCTACTTCATTGCTCTCTCTCATGGTCCAGTCATCCCCGGCTCAGTGATGAGGCTGGAGGCAAAGGTCACTGGCACAGAAGGAAGAAAGGTATCTCATCTCTCTCTTGCAAAACCCGAAACAGCGACAGGACTGTCCTCATTGCAGAAGCTTCTGGTAAAGGCATTAGAATTTTTTTTCCTTCTGGTTGTGCCCATCCTTGAGACCAGGCACAGGGTGAATTCCTCCATTGCTGAGGTCAGTGTGTGCCCTTGGAGACTCTTTTTTTTTTTAAATTTTTTTATTGTTATGTTAATCACCATATATTACATCATTTGTTTTTGATGTAGTGTTCCATGATTCATTGTTTGTTCATAACACCCAGTGCTCCATGCAGAATGTGCCCTCTTTAATACCCATCACCAGGCTAACCCATCCCCCTACCCTCCTCCCCTCTAGAACCCTCAGTTTGTTTCTCAGAGTCCATCATCTCTCATGGTTCGTCTCCCCCTCTGATTTACTCCCCTTCATTCTTCCTCTCCTGCTATCTTCTTCTTTTTCTTTTTTCTTAAAATATGTTGCATTATTTGTTTCAGAAGTACAGATCTGTGATTCAACAGTCTTGCACAATTCACAGCGCTCACTGTAGCACATACCCTCCCCAATGTCTATCACCCAGCCACCCCATCCCTC
>NW_027405395.1:0-2000 GCF_003265705.2 Callorhinus ursinus | reverse complement strand
ATTTGCAAATATTTTCTCCCATTCTGTCAGTTGTCTTTTGGTTTTGTTGACTGTTTCTTTTGCTGTGCAAAAGCTTTTTATTTTGATGAAATCCCAATAGTTCATTTTTGCCCCAAGGGCCACTTTCTTTGCATGCTAGTGCTCTGCCTCCGTGGGCTCCCAAGGAGGGGAAACCAGGTGCATTGGTCAGAGTTCTCCAGAGAAATATATATATATGTGTATACACATACATATACACTATCATATTAATATATTAATCAATATAGCTAGTATATAATATTAATATATTTATAGATAGATCTTAGATTTATTTCAAGGAATTGGCTTTTGCAATTGTGAGGATTGGCAAACCTAAAATCCACAGGGCAGGCCATCAGACTGGGAACTTTTGGGAAACTAAAGCTGTAGTCCTGAGGCAGAATTCCTTCTTCCTCGGGGAAGCCTCAATTTTGTTCTTAAGGCCTTCCAGATGATTAGGTTAGGCCCACTTAGATTATTGAAGATAATCTCCTTTGCTTATAGTGTACTGATTGTAGATGTTAATCACATCTACAAAATACCTTCCCAGCAACTCCTAGATTAGTACTGATTGCATAACTGGGGATTGGGGCACCTGGGTGGCTTAGTCAGTTAAGCCTCTGCCTTCAGATCAGGTCATGATCCCCCCGCTGAGCGGGGAGCCTCCTTCTCTCTCTTTCTGCCCCTCTCCGTGCTCGTGTGGTCTCTCTCTCTCTCATTCTGTGCTTTCTCAAATAAATAAATAAAATCTTTTTAAAAAATGAATAACTGGGGATTATCACCTAGTCAAGTTGACCCATAAAACTCAGCATCTCACAAGGAATACTTGTTTACTGCTAGGCCCATTCTGCTGAAGATGAAGACAGGTTGCCATGTGTGGGTAGAGCTACTTGGGAGTAGATGGACTTCTGCAAGTGGGTCCTGCTCACCCCTGTGGGCAATTCAAGCTGGTCAGGAGCTGAGAGAAAACATGTGCTTTGTAAACTTTGTAAACTTTTAGCCAAAATGTAGTATATGTTTCCTCACTGGGAAGATGATAGGAAAACTCGAGGAGCTTGATCGTTGCAGAAGATAGGGAAATGGTTTGTCACAATGCTGATAGAAAGGTTTGTAGCTTCTATGTGATGATTAAACACAAAATGCCACATGGCCCGGGTTTGCTTCGCTGCTGCTTTCTTTCATTGATCCTGATATTTGGCCATTGGAGTAGAATCCCAGGATCCCCAGTCTGCAGGGGCATCCCCCGCGACACACACACCCACCCACCATAGAGTCTTCCACTGCTTTCTTGGAGACCAGCCCATGAATAGTTCTACTTCATTGCTCTCTCTCATGGTCCAGTCATCCCCGGCTCAGTGATGAGGCTGGAGGCAAAGGTCACTGGCACAGAAGGAAGAAAGGTATCTCATCTCTCTCTTGCAAAACCCGAAACAGCGACAGGACTGTCCTCATTGCAGAAGCTTCTGGTAAAGGCATTAGAATTTTTTTTCCTTCTGGTTGTGCCCATCCTTGAGACCAGGCACAGGGTGAATTCCTCCATTGCTGAGGTCAGTGTGTGCCCTTGGAGACTCTTTTTTTTTTTAAATTTTTTTATTGTTATGTTAATCACCATATATTACATCATTTGTTTTTGATGTAGTGTTCCATGATTCATTGTTTGTTCATAACACCCAGTGCTCCATGCAGAATGTGCCCTCTTTAATACCCATCACCAGGCTAACCCATCCCCCTACCCTCCTCCCCTCTAGAACCCTCAGTTTGTTTCTCAGAGTCCATCATCTCTCATGGTTCGTCTCCCCCTCTGATTTACTCCCCTTCATTCTTCCTCTCCTGCTATCTTCTTCTTTTTCTTTTTTCTTAAAATATGTTGCATTATTTGTTTCAGAAGTACAGATCTGTGATTCAACAGTCTTGCACAATTCACAGCGCTCACTGTAGCACATACCCTCCCCAATGTCTATCACCCAGCCACCCCATCCCTC
>NW_027405394.1:267-2000 GCF_003265705.2 Callorhinus ursinus | reverse complement strand
TAATTTTCATCTTTACAGCCATCTTCCACATCCCTTCATTGTGTCAATCTTATTTTGTACATATAGAAGTCTTTCTTCCTTTAAAATTTTAGCAGGCACTTTCTTCTAACAGACCAAAATATGCCCAAAATCTAGTGTGTGGCACTGATCTATGCACTAGCCTGATCATATTTGATCATATTCTGGGGGTTTTTTTTTGTTTGTTTTGTTCTGTTTTTGTTTGTTTTTATCTTTTTCTTTCTCCTTTTTTTTCTCTTTCTTCTTTCTTTCCATTTCTTGTCCCCTGGTTTCAGGTCTTTTCTGATTTGTATAGAGTATATTTGCTGGAAACGTTGTTAACCTGTTAGCATTCTGTTCTCTCATTCATCTATTCTCCTCTGGACAAAATGACAAGATGAAAAAAATCACCTCAGCAAAAAGAACAAGAGGTAGTACTGTCTGCAGGGACCTACTCAATACGGACATTAGTACGATGTCGGACCTAGAGTTCAGAATCATGACTTTAAAGATACTAGCTGGGCTTGAAAAAGTGTGGAAGTTATTAGAGAAACCCTTTCTGGAGAAATAAAAGAACTAAAATCTAACCAAGTCGAAATCAAAAAGGCTATTGACAAGGTGCAATCAAAAATGGGGGCACTAACTAAAAGGCAGAAGAGAGAATCAGCGATATAGAAGACCAAATGATGGAGAATAAAGAGGCTGAGAAAAAGAGAGATAAACAACTACTGGATCAGGAGGGTAGAATTCGAGAGATAAGCGATACGATGAGACAAAACAACATTAGAATAATTGGGATCCCAGAAGAAGAAGAAAGAGAGAGAGGGGCAGAAGGTATATTGGAGAAAATAATAGCAGAGAACTTCCCTAATGTGGGGAAGGAAACAGGCATCAAAATCCAGGAGGCACAGAGAGCCCCTCTCAAAATCAATAGAAATAGGTCAACACCCCGACATCTGATAGTAAAATATACTATTATTACTACACTAAAACTACTAGTTTCAGAGACAAAGAGAAAATCCTGAAAGCAGCTCAGGAGAAGAGATATGTAATCTACAATGGTAGAAACATTAGATTGGCAAACATTAGATTGCCACAGAGACCTGGCAGGCCAGAAAGGACTGGCATGAGATCTTCAGAGCACTAAACGAGAAAAATATGCAGCCAAGAATACTATATCCAGCTAGGCTCTCATTGAAAATAGAAGGAGAGCTAAAAAGCTTCCAGGAAAACAAAAACTAAAGGAATTTGCAAACACGAAACCAGTCCTACAAGAAATATTGAAAGGGGTTCTCTAAGCAAAGAGAGAGCCTAAAAGCAGCATAGATGAGCATAGATCAGAAAGGAACACAGACAATATACAGTAACAGTCAACTTACAGGCAATACAATGGCACTAAATTCATATCTTTCAATTGTTACCCTGATTGTAAATGGGCTAAATGTCCCAATCAAAAGACACAGGCTATCAGATTGGATGAAAAAACAAGACCCATCAATATGCTGTCTGCAAGAGACTCATTTTAGACGCTAAGACACCCCCACATTGAAATTGAGGGGGTGGAAAACCATTTACCATGCTAATGGTCACCAAAAGAAAGCTGGGGTGGCAATCCTTATATCAGACAAATTAGATTATAAAACAAAGACTGTAATAAGAGATGAGGAAGGACACTATATCCTACTTAAAGGGTCTATCCAACAAGAAGATCTAACAATTGTAAATATCTATGCCCC
>NW_027405394.1:0-167 GCF_003265705.2 Callorhinus ursinus | reverse complement strand
AACATGGGAGCAGCCAATTATATAAGGCAATTAATAACAAAAGCAAAGAAACACATTGACAACAATACAATAATAGTGGGGGACTTTAACACCCCCCTGACTGAAATGGACAGATCATCTAAGCAAAAGATCAACAAGGAAATAAAGACTTTAAATGACACACTGGA
>NW_027405393.1:0-2000 GCF_003265705.2 Callorhinus ursinus | reverse complement strand
GGTCAGACTGCGTCAGGGTCAGGGTGGGCCGCCAGAGGGCGCCAAATTTGTGCGTTGGTTGGGATGGGCATTCAGAGTTGTCCTGTTCTGAACCCTCACGGGAGTTGCAAGTAGGATGTTTGGATTGTTTTTCGCAAGGTGAGTCCTCTGGTGTTGCTCATTTATTGCCATCCCTGGGGCTTTGGAGCCAGTCTTTTGGATCCAGAAATTAAGAAGCCAACCTAGGGATAGACCTAGGGCCTAGGGTCATTGGAGTACTGATCTGGCCACGTTGAGACCAGCTTGAGGGGGCTGGGGATCTGAGTGGGGGGCGCGGGTCAGGGTGAATGTCAGTCTCAGGGTTTGTGGGCACGGGGCCGTTGAATGTGGCATTTCCCTGGGATGTACATGCAGAGTTCTACTCAGAAGGCTTTGCCCCGATTTCCCAATGGTGTGGTTTCCTTCTGGGAGACAGGCTGAATCCGCCGGTATTCTTCAGGTGCCCCCAATCCCTGTGGCTTTAGAGCCAGGCCTCTGGGGCCAGAGCCCTCAGAAGCAGAGAGGGATAGTGTGAGGACCTGGGCCATGGCAGGCCTAACGTGGCAGCACTATGGCCTGCTTCCCTGGGAGTTTGTCTTGAGGGCGTGGGTCAGGTTGAGCGTCAGGCTCAGGGTTTGCCGCTAGAGGGCGCAAAATTTGTGGATTCCTTGGGATGGGCATTCAGAGTTCTCCTGCTCTGAGTGCTTTCCCGAGGAGCAAATGGGGCATTTTCCTTTTCGGTGGCAGCCTCAGTTAGTAGCTATTGCTCGGGTGTCCTGATTCTGTGGGGCTATGGAGCCAGGCTCTGGAGACTGACCCCTCACAAGCCAACCGAGGGTGTGGTTTAGCACATAAGGGCACGGGAGAACTGACCTCCCAGCACAGCGTCGAGGTTCCCGGGGGTGAGGGTTGAAGGCGTGGGTCCGCGTGAGTGTCTTGCTCTTTCTTTCGGCTGCGGGACCGCTGAAAGGGTGGGTGCGCTGGGATGGGCATGCAGCGTTCTCCTGCAGTGAATCCTTTCCCGAGTTCCAAACGGTGTGTGCGCTGGGATGGGAATGCTGCGTTCTTCTGCTGTGAATCCTTTCTAGAGTTCCAAACGGTGGGGTTTCTCACGGGGTAGCAATCTCAGTCCTCTGGTATTGCTTAGGTGTCCCTTGCCTTTGGGGCTCTGGGGCGAGACCTCCGGGATCAAAGCACTCAGGAGCCAATCTAGGCTTGGGGTTAGGGCCCAGTCGCACGGCATGTAAGGTTCTCCTCCCAGTGCTTTTGTAATTGCCAAATGGCACATTTTGCTTTGTGGTGTCAGGCTGAGTCCTCTTGTATTGCTCAGGTGGCCCCAATTCCTGGGGCCT
Organism: Callorhinus ursinus; assembly: GCF_003265705.2. NCBI lineage: Eukaryota > Metazoa > Chordata > Mammalia > Carnivora > Otariidae > Callorhinus > Callorhinus ursinus. Next base: position 630 of record NW_027405393.1, on the reverse strand, counting down.
GGAGCCAGGGCGTAGGGAGAGAGCTCCCCGAAGCCAAGTGACGGTTAGGGTTAGGGCCCTGGTGCACGGCACTCCTGGTCTGCGGGAACTGTGGCGGGTTGCAATGGGATGTATGTCTTGAGGTTGGGGGTCAGGTTGAGTGTCAGGCTCCGGGTTTGCCGCGAGGGGGCGCAGAAAGTGAAGTTTTGCTGGAATGGGCGTTTAGAGTTCTGCTCTGATTGCTTTCCAGAGTCCCAGTGGCGGGGTTTGTTTCTGGGTTGCAGCCTGAGTCCCTTGATACTGCTCGGGCCTCCCGAATCCTTGGGTTTTGGGGCCAGGCTCTGGGGAGAGACCACTCAGAAGCCAACCTAGGGTTTGTCTTTGGCCTTAGGGTCAAGACACGCCTGATGTGCCAGCGCTGTGATGAGCTTCCCGAGGTGTGAGTTGAGGCCGTGGGTTGGGGGAGCGTCAGGCTCAGGGATTGCGGAATGGCACATTGAACTTGGGGTTCGTTGGGATGGACCGGCACAGTTCTCATGCCCCTAAGCCCTAAGCCTAACCCTAGGTTGGCTTCTGAGCGCTCTGTCCCTAGAGCCTGTCTCCAAAGCCCCAAGGCTTTGGAACACCTGACCAGGACCAGAAGATTCTGCC
>NW_027405392.1:913-2000 GCF_003265705.2 Callorhinus ursinus | reverse complement strand
GACTCCTTGATTTGTCTCTCTTCTGTCTTGTTGTTGGTGTATAGGAATGCCACTGATTTCTGTGCATTGATTTTATATCCTGCTACTTTACTGAATTCCTGTATGAATTCTAGCAGTTTTGGGGCGGAGTCTTTTGGGTTTTCCACATACAGTATCATATCATCTGCAAAGAGTGAGAGTTTGACTTCCTCTTTGCCGATTTGGATGCCTTTGATTTCTTTTTGTTGTCTGATTGCTGTGGCTAGGACTTCTAATATTATGTTGAATAGCAGTGGTGAGAGTGAACATCCCTGCCACGTTCCTGACCGTAGGGGAAAAGCTCTCAGCTTTTCCCCATTGAGAATGATATTCGCTGTAGGTTTTTCATAGATAGATGGCTTTTATGATATTGAGGTATGTACCCTCTGTGCCTATACTCTGAAGAATTTTGATCAAGAAAGGATGCTGTACTTTGTCAAATGCTTTTTCTGCATCTATTGAGAGGATCCTATGATTCTTGTTCTTTCTTTTGTTAATGTATTGTATCACGTTGATTGATTTGCGGATGTTGAACCAGCCTTGCAGCCCAGGGATAAATCCCACTTGGTCGTGGTGAATAATCCTTTAAATGTACTGTTGGATCCTGTTGGCTAGTATTTTGTTGAGAATTTTTGCATCCATGTTCATCAAGGATGTTGGTCTGTAATTCTCATTTTGGATGGCGTCTTTGTCGAGTTTGGGGATCAAGGTAATGGTGGCCTCATAAAATGAGTTGGAAGTTTTCCTTCCATCCCTATTTTTTGGAACGGTTTCAGGAGAATAGCTATTAATTCTTCTTGAAATGTCTGATAGAATTCCCCTGGGAAGCAAACTGGCCCTGGGCTTTTGTTTCTTGGGAGATTTCTGATGACTGCTTCAATTTCCTTAGTGGTTATAGGTCTGTTCAGGTTTTCCATTTCTTCCTGGTTCAGTTTTGGTAGTTGATACATCTCTGGGAATGCACCCGTTTCTTCCAGGTTATCTAACTTGCTGGCGTAGAGTTGCTCCTAATATGTTCTTGGAATGGTATGTATTTCTTTGGTGTTGGTTGTGATCTATCCTCTTTCAT
>NW_027405392.1:0-813 GCF_003265705.2 Callorhinus ursinus | reverse complement strand
AGCACATATCTTCCCCAAAGTCTATCACCCAGCCACCCCATCCTTCCTACCACCTACCACTCCAGCAAACCTCACTTTGTTCCTGAGATTAAGAATTCCTCATATCAGTGAGGTCATATGATACATGACTGTCTTTGATTGACTTATTTCGCTCAGCAGAACACCTTCCAGTTCCCTCCGTGTCGTTGGAAATGGCAAGATCTCATTTCTTTTGAAGGCTGCATAATATTCCATTGTGTGTATATACCACATCTTCTTTATCCATTCATCTCTCCATGGACATCTTGGCTCTTTCCACAGTTTGGTTATTGTGGACATTGCTGCTATAAAGTTTGGGGTGCACGTACCCCTTCGGATCCCTACATTTGTAACTTTGGGGTAAATACCCAGTACTGTAATTGCTGGATCGAAAGGTAGCTCTAATTTCCACTGTTTGAGGAACCTCCAGACTGTTTTCCAGAGGGGTTGCCCAGCTGGCATTCCCACCAACAGTATAGGAGGGTTCCCCTTTCTGCACTTCCCCGCCAACATCTGTCGTTCCCTGACTTGTTAACTTTAGTTATTCCGACGGGTGTGAGGTGGAATCTCATGGAGGTTTCGATTTGGATTTCCCTGATGCCGAGCGAAGTGGAGCCCTTCTTCATGTGCCTGTTGGCCGTTTGGATGTCTTCTTTGGAAAAATGTCTGTTCCAGTCTTCTGCCCATTTCTTGATTGGATTATTTGTTCTTTGGGTGTTGAGTTTGATATGTCCTTTATTGATTTTGCATACTAGCCCTTTATCTGATATGTCATTTGCAAATATTTTCTCCCAT
>NW_027405391.1:0-2001 GCF_003265705.2 Callorhinus ursinus | reverse complement strand
TTCAATGACAGCCTAGCTGGATATAGTATTCTTGTCTGCATATTTTTCTCGTTTAGTGCTCTGAAGATATCCTGCCAGTCCTTTCTGGCCTGCCAGATCTCTGTGTATAGGTCTGTTGCCAATCTCATGTTTCTACCATTTTAGGTTACATATCTCTTCTCCCAAGCTGCTTTCAGGATTTTCTCTTTGTCTCTGAGACTCGTAAGTTTTACTATTAGATGTCGGGGTGTTGACCTATTATTATTGATTTTGAGAGGGGTTCTCTGTGCCTCCTGGATTTTGATGCCTGTTTCCTTCCTCACATTAGGGAAGTTCTCTGCAATTATTTGCTCCAATATACCTTCTGTCCCTTTCTTTCTCTCTTCTTCTTCTGGGATCCCGATTATTCTAATGTTTCATCTTATCGTATCACTTATCTCTCGAATTCTGCCCTCGTGATCCTGTAGTTGTTTCTCTCTCTTTTTCGCAGCCTCTTTATTTTCCATCATTTGGTCTTCTATATCACTGATTCTCCCTTCTGCCTCATTTATCCTAGCATTTAGTGCCCCCATTTTTGATTGCACCTCATCAATAGCCTTTTTGATTTCGATTTGGTTAGATTTTAGTTCTTTTATTTCTCCAGAAAGGGTTTCTCTAATAACTTCCACGCTTTTTTCAAGCCCAGCTAGTATCTTTAAAGTCATGATTCTGAACTCTAGGTCCGACATCTTATTAATGTCTGTATTGAGTAGGTCCCTGGCTGACGGTACTACCTCTTCCTCTTTTTACTGAGGTGATTTCTTTCGTCTTATCATTTTGTCCAGAGGAGAATAGATGAATGAGAGAACAAAATGCTAACAGGTTTACAACGTCCCCAGGAAATATACTGTATACAAATCAGAAAAGAACTGAAACCAGGGTTAAAGAAAGGAAAGGAAAGAAAAAAGAAAGAGAAAAAAAAGAAAAAAAAGATAAAAACAAAAACAAAACAATACAAGAAAAGCAGAATATAATCAAATATGATCCGGCTAGTGCATAGATCAGTGCCACACTCTAGATTTTGGGCATATTTTGGTCTGTTAGAAAAACGTGCCTCCTAAAATTTTAAAGGAAGAAAGACATATATGTACAAAATAAGGTTTGATACAATGAAGGGATGGAAGATGACTGTAAAGATGAAAATTAGAAAAGATTTTATAAAAAGACTTGATAAGATAAGAAGTTGTTTGAAAAAAGAAAGAAGATTTAAAAAAAAAAAGGAAAAAGGGAGAGAATGTGATCAGGCAAGAGACTAGAACAAAGTCATACACTAGTGTTTTAGGGTATATTTTTATCTGTTAGAAGAAACTGTATCTCAAAGTTTTAAAGAGAGAACAACTTATATATATATATGCCAAAAATAAGGGTAACTACTATGAAGGGATAAAATAAAACTCTTAAAATGAAAAATAAAAAATGTGTTTTTTTTAAAAAAAGGGATTGATAAGATGTTGGTTGAAAAAGGGAAAAAGAAAAAAAAAACAGTTAACAAAAATTAACTTTGATGAACTAATGAATCATGGTAAAAAAAAAGCCATGAATTCTATGTGCAGTATTCCCCTAGCGCTGGAGTTCTCCCGTTCTCCTTGATCGGTAAACTTGGTCTTGGCTTGCTGGCCGTTCGTGCTGATCTTCTGGGGGAGGGGCCTGTTGCTGTGGTTTCCAAATGTCTTCGCCGGAGGCTGAATTGCCCCGCCCTTGTCTGTCCGGGCTAAGGAAGCTGCTCCGGTTTGCTCTCAGGATCTTTTGTTCCCTGCAAGCTCTCGGTACAGCTTTGGAGGACCAGGGCAAAAATGGTGGCCTCCCAATCTCCACCTGGAGGAGCTGAGAACTCGGAGCCCCGCTCCTCAGTTCGCCCCCAGAGAAAAGCAGACACTCCCGTCTCCCTGGTCTCCAGCTGCACTCCGTGCTCACCCGGCCTTTGTCCGAGCGTTGCTATCTCGGGCACCCAACCCCGTGTGGAGTCTCCAAACCCAGCAGATC
>NW_027405390.1:0-2001 GCF_003265705.2 Callorhinus ursinus | reverse complement strand
GGGGAGAACGGCTAAGGAGGCTGCTGGTGCTTCCACTTTGGCTCGTCCCAGGGTGGGCCTGCCCCTCCTGCACTCCTCTCTTCCTGGTATCGGCCACCACTATCTCCCCTACCCCTACCCCGCCGCCTCCCGAGACCACCTCACCCTCCAGGTGCCTGGACACCGGGTGGCCAGCCTCCACACCTGATCCCCAGAACCGGACGCAGGGCCGTCAGGGCCCTGGGCCCTCCCAGTCCGACCCTGCTCTGGCTCCTTGGGGAAGGGGCCCGGCGGCCGCCCAACACCCGTGGGCCAAAGGCCTGAGTGGCGCCCCTGGCCCGGCTGGGTGCTCCTTCCCCCTCCGGGCTGGCTTGCACTCCTCTAGTCCCGCCCAGACACGGAGGCCGCCAGGGTGCCGAGCCCTGGCTTCCCGTGCCCTGGGCACCGGGATCTTGCGCTCTGTCCCGCTACCCGTCCCTGGAGCCTCCCAGGTGGCCCGGGGGGAGCCCTGCACCTCGGGGCAGTCGCGCGGTGGTGGGGGCGGGGTGTGGTGCCGCGGAGGTAGGGCCCCCGTCTCCAGTCCCGCCTGGGACTCCCACGTCACTCCTGGGCCCGTCCACTCGGGGCAGGCGCAGCGCGGGGCTCACGGGACCGCCGAGGAGTTCCGCTTGATGGCAGTATTGCACCACGGATGCCAACCGGCCCTTCCCCCAGGAGCCTCTCCCTCCGCCCTCTGCCGGAGAAAAAAGGCCACGCCGGAAAGAAAAACAAAAAGAAAAGGCCAGGCCATTGTCCACCCTCCCTGGCTCCAACATGGCGGCTCCCGCATCTCGGCCGCTGCTGCAGAGGGGAGCATTCCCGCTTCCGGGGCTCCAGGGAGCGGAGCCTCGTCCTCTGGGCAGCGGCCCGAACCCCGTGGGCCCAGGTGGACCCACAGTCAGCCACCCGTCCGCCAAGGCCACGAGGGAGGCTCCCGCTCTGGAGCACACGGGCCGACCTTAGCGCAGACCCCGGCTTTCCCAGTAGCCTCACACGTGGAAGGAAGGTCGGGGATGGGTCGTGCCTTCCCCCCCCATGTGTGACCAAGCATCCCCAAGCATCCGCCCAAGTCCACCACCACCACCCAGACCGAGCGCTTGAAGGCAGCCTGTTGCCCCTTCTCCTCGCGCCCGTCAGCTCCCAGAAAGCCCCTTAGTGTGTGTGTTTAGTGGGGGGGGGGGATGCGGGTATGTTGGAGGATGTGAAGCGAGAGGCTGTGCACGCTCCCCTCCTTTTCGGCCAGACACCTTCTTCCTGGCCAGGGGCACCCCGGTGTTGACCCCCTGGCTCTCCTTGTCCCCGAGCCCTCGCCCGAGAGACCGGCGGCCTGCGCGCGCCCCTTGGGCCCCGGCGCCAGCAGCGGCCCCTGCAACTGTCGGCTGCCCTGCTTGCTGTCCTGGGGGCGTACCCAGAGGGGAGCAACTGGATCACCCTAGGTCCGCGGTGGAGGAGCAGGGCTTCGCTGGCCTACTCTTGACTCCAGGTGGGGAAGGTGGCTGTCGATGCGGTGACTCCGGAGGACGGGGTCCTTGAGGGTTTGAGCGGTCCCCGGGAAGGGTATCCGTGGCCTCTGTCACCATTCCCGACTCGTCGCCGTGGGGTACCGGGGGCCCCGTGCCCGCACTGTGTCTGCGAGCCCACCGCGAACCCAGTGCCGACCCAGCTGAGCTAGGGGACACCTGCGTCACGTCCCTGAGCATGACCACGACCGTCCGGGCGGTTGACTGTTCTTGGAGCCAGGCAACTTCGTTCCGAGGCGGCGCATCGCCCCTTGGGGGTCTTCCGTGGCTCCTGCCTGCGCCTCAAGGCTGCTCAAGCCTTTGCTTTGTGGGCGGGAGGGAATCCCTAGAGTGGGTGGCAGGCCTCGGAGAATGGAGACTGGGGGTTTCAGCCGGGCAGGGCGGACTTGGCGTCGGTGCGGTTGGGAAATTGTCCACGAGCCTGCTTGGAAGGCCCGGCAGGTGACAGTGTCCGGGATGACCC
>NW_027405389.1:0-2002 GCF_003265705.2 Callorhinus ursinus | reverse complement strand
ACAAACAAAAACTAAAGGAATTTGCAAACACGAAACCAGCCCTCCAAGAAATATTGAAAGGGGTCCTCTAAGGAAAGAGAGAGCCTAAAAGCAGATAGATCAGAAAGGAACACAGAGAATATACAGGAACAGTCACCTTACAGTCAATACAATGGCCCTAAATTCCTATCTTTCAATAGTTACCCTGAATGTAAATGGGCTAAATGCCCCAATCAAAAGACACAGGCTATCAGATTGGATTAAAAAACAAGACCCATCAATATGCTGTCTGCAAGACACTCATTTTAGACCCAAAGACACCCCCACATTGAAAGTGAGGGGGTGGAAAACCATTTACCATGCTAACGGACACCAAAAGAAAGCTGGGGTGGCAATCCTTATATTAGACAAATTAGATTTTAAAACAAAGACTGTAATAAGAGATGAGGAATGACACTATATCCTACTTAAAGGGTCTATCCAACAAGAAGATCTAACAATTGTAAATATCTATGCCCCCAACATGGGAGCAGCCAATTATATAAGCCAGTTAATAACAAAAGCGAAGAAACACATTGACAACAATACAATAATAGTGGGGGACTTTAACACCCCCTGACTGAAATGGACAGATCATCTAAGCAAAAGATCACAAGGAATTAAAGACTTTAAATAACACATGCTGGACCAAATGGACTTCACAGACATATTCAGAACATTCCATCCCAAAGCAACAGAATACACATTCTTCTCTAGTGCCCATGGAACATTTTCCAGAATTGATCACATCCTAGGTCACAAATCAGGTCTCAACCAGTACCAAAAGATTGGGATTATTCCCTGCATATTTTCAGACCACAATGCTTTGAAACTAGAACTCAATCACAAGAGGAAAGTCGGAAAGAACTCAAATACATGGAGGCTAAAGGGCATTCTACTAAAGAATGAATGGGTCAACCAGGAAATTAAAGAAGAATTAGAAAAAATTCATGGAAAACAATGAAAATGAAAACACAACTGTTCAAAATCTTTGGGATACAGCAAAGGCAGTCCTGACAGGAAAGTATAAAGCAATACAAGCCTTTCTCAAGAAACAAGAAAGGTCTAAAATACACAACCTAAACCTACACCTAAAGGAGCTGGAGAAAGAACAGCAAATAAAGCCTAAACCTAGCAGGAGAAGAGAAATCATAAAGATCAGAGCAAAAATCAATGAACTAGAAACCAAAAGAACAGTAGAACAGATCAACGAAACAAGGAGCTGGTTCTTTGAAAGAATTAACAAGATTGATAAACCCCTGGCCAGACTTATCAAAAAGAAAAGAGAAATGACTCAAATCAACAAAATCATGAATGAAAGAGGAGAGATCACAACCAACACAAAAGAAATACAAACAATTATAAGAACAAATTATGAACAACTCTATGCCAGCAAATTAGATAACCTGGAAGAAATGGGTGCATTTCTAGAGATCTATCAACTACCAAAACTGAACCAGGAAGAAATAGAAAACCTGAACAGACCTATAACCACTAAGGAAATTGAAGCAGTCATCAAAAATCTCCCAACAAACAAGAGCCCAGGGCCACATGGCTTCCCAGGGGATTTCTATCAGACTTTTAAAGAAGAATTAATACCTATGCTCTTGAAACTGTTCCAAAAAATAGAAATGGAAGGAAAACTTCCAAACTCATTTTATGAGGCCAGCATTTCCTTGATCCCAAACCAGACAAAGACCCCATTCAAAAGGAGAATTACAGACCAATATCCTTGATGAATATGGATGCTAAAATTCTCACCAAAATACTAGCCAATATGATCCAACATTACATTAAAAGGATTATTCACCACGACCAAGTGGGAATAATCCCTGGGCTGCAAGGATGGTTCAACATCCGCAAATCAATCAACGTGATACAATACATTAACAAAAGAAAGAACAAGAATCATATGATCCTCTCAATAGATGCAGAAAAAGCATTTGACAAAGTACAGCATCCTTTCTTGATCAAAACTCTTCAG
>NW_027405388.1:0-2003 GCF_003265705.2 Callorhinus ursinus | reverse complement strand
CAGAACCATGGGCCTTCTCTGACGTGACTTGGCTGAAATAGGCCAGATACTTACTGTGGCTCAAGGGTCTTATCGGGGAGAAAATGCTTAAATGTAGGCACCTGTAGTGGTGATGTACTTCACGAACTCCTTGCCTTACCCATGGTGTTTTAATTAAACTCACAGTAAAAGCAGAGAGAGAACTTAACTCAAGGCCTTTCTCCACTAGAGCGTCTGTCCCGCAGGACTCTCCTTTCTCCTAAGGAGTTGGAGTAAGCCTCTCATTTGCCATCTCAGGGTTTGCTGACCAAACCTGATAGCTACAACTAAGTTTACTTGACCATAGAGTTGTTTTGTCTGCCTATTTTTGTGCCAATACTATACTGTCTTGACCACAGCTTTGTAATATAGCTCGAAGGCAGACAATGTGATGACATCAGCTTTGGTTTTGTTTTTCAACATTCCTCTGGGTATTTGGGGTCTTTTCTGATTCCATACAAATTTTGGTTTTGTTTGTTCCAGCTCTGTGAAAAATGCTAATGGCATTTTGATAAGGATTGCATTAAATGTGTAGATTACTCCGGGTAGCATAGACATTTTCACAATGTTTATTCTTCAATCCACGAGGATGGAATGTTTTTCCATCACTATTTGTCTTCCTCAATTTCTTTCATAAGTTTTCTGTAGTTTCTAGAGTATAGGTCCTTTAATTCTTGGTTAGGTTTATTCCTAGGTACCTTATGGTTTTTGGTGCTATTGTAAATGGGATTAATTCCTTAAATTCTCTTTCTTCTGTCTCATTGTTAGTGTATAGAAATGCAAATCATTTCTGTGCATTATTTTTGTATCCTGCCATGTTGCTGACTTGCTGTATGAGTTCTAGTAAATTTGGGGTTGGGATGTTTGGGTTTTCCACATAAACTATCATGTCATCTATGAAGAGCGAGAGTTTGTCTTTGCCAGTTTGAATGCCTTTTATTTCTTTTTGTTGTCTGATTGTCGAGGCTAGGACTTCTAGTATTATGTTGAACAGCAGTGGTGAGAGGGGATGTCTCTGCCATGTTCCTGACTTTAGGGGAAAACTCTCATTTTTCCCCCATTGAGAATGATATTTGCTGTGGGCAAATATCAAATTATCAAATAACCATAGATGGTTTTTATGATATTGAGGAATGTTCCCTCTATCCCTATACTTTGAAGAGTTTTAATCAGGAAAGGAAGCTGTATTTTGACAAATGCTTTTTCTCCATCAATTGAGAGGACCATATGTTTCTTGTCTTTTAATTAATGTGATCTATCATATTGATCTGCGAATGTTGAACCACCCTTGCATCCCAGGAATAATCCCACCCGGTCATGGTGGATAATCCTTTTAATGTACTGTTGCATCCTATTGGCCATTATCTTGGTGAGAATTTTGGCTTCCATGTTCATCAGGGCTATTGGTCTGTAATTCTTTTTGTTGGCGTCTTTGTCTGGTTTTGGGATCAAGGTAATGCTGGCCTCAAAGAATGAGTTTGGAAGTTTCCCTTCCATTTCTGTTTTTTTTTTAATCAGTTTCAGATGAATAGGTGTTAGTTCTTTAAATGTTTGATAGAATTCCCCTGGGAAGCCATCTGACCTGGACTCTTGTTTTTTGGAAGGTTTTTATTACTGCTTTAATTTCTTTGCTGGTTATGAGTCTGTTCAAGTTTTGTACCTCTTCCTGTTTCAGTCTTGGTAGTTTATAAGTGTCCAGGAATGCATCCATTTCTTCCAGATTGCCTAATCTGTTGGTATATAGTTGCTCATAATATTTTCTTGAAATTGTTTGCATTTCCTTGGTATTGGTCGCGATCTCTCTTCTTCATTAATGATTTTATTAATTTGGGTCCTTTCTCTTTTCTTTTGGAGAAGTCTGGCCAGAAGTTTATTGATCTTATTCATTCTTCCAAAGAACCAGCTCCTAGTTTCATTGATCTGTTCTATTGTACTTCTGGTTTCTATTTCACTGATTTCTGCTCTCATCTTTACTATTTCTCTTC
>NW_027405387.1:0-2003 GCF_003265705.2 Callorhinus ursinus | reverse complement strand
GAAACTAGACCTCAACCACAAGAGGAAAGTCGGAAAGAACTCAAATATATGGAGGCTAAAGAGCATCCTACTAAACAATGAATGGGTCAACCAGGAAATTAAAGAAGAATTTAAAAAATTCATGGAAACCAATGAAAATGAAAACACAACTGTCCAAAATCTTTGGGATACAGGAAAGGCCATCCTGAGAGGAAAGGATATAGCAATACAAGTCTTTCTCATGGAACAAGAAAGGTCTCAAATACACAACCTAACCCTATACCTAAAGGAGCTAGAGAAAGAACAGCAAATAAAGCCTAAACCCACCAGGAGAAGAGAAATCATAAAGATCAGAGCAGAAATCAATGAACTAGAAGCCAAAAGAACAGTAGAACAGATCAATGAAACTAGGAGCTGATTCTTTGAAAGAATTAACAAGATTGATAAACCCCTGGCCAGACTGATCAAAAAGAAAAGAGAAAGGACCCAAATCCACAAAATCATGAATGAAAGAGGAGAGATCACAACCAACACCAAAGAAATACAAACAATCATAAGAACATATTATGAGCAACTCTATGCCAGCAAATTAGATAACCTGGAAGAAATGGGTGCATTCCTAGAGATGTATCAACTACCAAAACTGAACCAGGAAGAAAGAGAAAACCTGAACAGACCTATAACCACTAAGGAAATTGAGGCAGTCATCAAAAATCTTCCAAGAAACAAAAGCCCAGGGCCAGATGGCTTCCCAGGGGAATTCTATCAGACATTTAAAGAAGAATTAATACCTATTCTCCTGAAACTGTTCCAAAAAATAGAAATGGATGGAAAACTTCCAAACTCACTTTATGAGGCCACCATTACCTTCATCCCCAAACCAGACAAAGACCCCATCCAAAAGGAGAATTACAGACCAATATCCCTGATGAACATGGATGCAAAAATTCTCACCAAAATACTAGCCAATAGGATCCAACAGTACATTACAAGGATTATTCACCACGACCAAGTGGGATTTATCCCTGGGCTGCAAGGTTGGTTCAACATCCGCAAATCAATCAACATGATAAAATACATTAACAAAAGAAAGAACAAGAATCATAGAATCCTCTCAATAGATGCAGAAAAAGCATTTGACAAAGTACAGCATCCTTTCTTGATCAAAACTCTTCAGAGTATAGAGATAGAGGGTACATACCTCAATATCATAAAAGCCATCTACGAAAAACCTACAGCGAATATCATTCTCAATGGGGAAAAGCTGAGAGCTTTTCCCCTAAGGACAGGAACGCAGTAGGGATGTCCCCTCTCACCACTGCTATTCAACAGAGTGTTAGAAGTCTTAGCCACAGCAATCAGACAACAAAAATAAATCAAAGGCATCCAAATCGGCAAAGAAGAAGTCAAACTCTCACTCTTTGCAGATGATATGATACTGTATGTGGAAAACCCAAAAGACTCCACACCCAAACTGCTAGAACTCATACAGGAATACAGTCAAGTAGCAGGCTATAATATCAATGCACAGAAATCAGTGGCATTCCTATACACCGACAAGACAGAAGAGAGACAAATCAGGGAGTCGATCCCATTTACAATTGCACCCAAAACATAAGCTACCTAGGAATAAATTTAACCAAAGAGGCAAAGGGGATCTGTACTCAGAAAATTATAAAATACTCATGAAAGAAATGGAAGAAGACACAAAGAAATGGAAAAACATTCCATGCTCATGGATTGGAAGAACCAACATTGTGAAGATGTCAATGCTACCTAGAGCAATCTACACATTCAATGCAATCCCCATCAAAATACCATCCACTTTTCAAAGAAATGGAACAAAAAATCCTAAAATTTGTATGGAACCAGAAGAGACCCCGAGTAGCAGAGGAATATTTTTTTTAATTTTTTTATTGTTATGTTAATCACCATATATTACATCATTTGTTTTGGTGTAGTGTTTCATGATTCATTGTTTGTTCATAACACCCAGTGCTCCATGCAGAATGTGCCCTCTTTAA
>NW_027405386.1:0-2003 GCF_003265705.2 Callorhinus ursinus | reverse complement strand
ATTGATAAGAAGTTGGTTAAAAAAAGAAAGAAGAGGATTAAAAAAAAAAAGGAGAGAATGTGATCAGGCAGGAGAATAGAACAGAGCCATACACTAGAGATTTAGGGTATATTTTGATCTGTAAGAAGAAACTGTATCTCAAAATTTTAAAGAGAGAACAACTTATATATATATATATACCAAAAATAAGGGTAAGTACTATGAAGGGATAGAATATGGCTCTAAAAATGAAAAATAAAAAATATTTTTTACAAAGGGGATTGATAAGATGTTGGTTGAAAAAGGGAAAAAGAAAAATTAAAAAAAACAAAAGTTAAAAAAAATTAACTTTGAAAGACTAAAGAATCACGGTAAAAAAGCCATGAATTCTATGTGCAGTATTCCCCTAGCGCTGGAGTTCTCCCGTTCTCATTGATCAGTAAATTGGTCTTGGCTGGCTGTTCTTGCTGATCTTCTGGGGGAGGGGCGTGTTGCCGTGGTTCCCAAATGTCTTTGCCGGAGGCGGAATTGCCCCGCCCTTGTCAGTCTGGGCTAAGTAATCTGCTCGGGTTTGCGCTCGGAGATTTCGTTCCCTGCAAGCTTTCTGTACAGTGTTGGAGGAGGAGAGTGAAAATGGCGGCCTCCCAATCTCCGCCCGGAGGAGCTGAGAACTCGGGGCCCGCTCCTCAGTGCACCCCCAGAGAAAAGCAGTCACTCCCATCTCCCTGGTCTCCGGCCGCACTCTGTGCTCACCCGGCCTGTGACCGAGCGTTTCTATCTCTGGCACCCGACCCCGTGTGGAGTCTCCAAACCCAGCAGATCCCTGCAGTGCGCTCCGCTCCACTCCTCCCAGGGGAGGAAGGGGAGTCTCCCCGGATCTGCCGCTTGTTGGGTCCCTGCTGGAGGAGCAGTGGCCCGACTGGGCCGCGGATCACAGTTTATGGCAACCCCGAGCTGAGAGCCCGCCCCTCGGCTCTGTCTCTGCAGCCGGCTTCCCCGCTCCGATACCTGGGAGCTCTGCTGCACTCAGGCTCCCCCGGTCTTTCTGTGACCCCGAGGGTCCTGAGACCACACTGTCCCGCGAGGGTTCCACCCCCCCGCTTAGCCACTGGAGCGACGTCCCTCAGCGGAGCCGGCTTCTAAAAGTTCCGATTTTGTGCTCCGCGGCTCTAGCACTTGCCAGAAGCGGCTGACGGAGGCCCCCTCCTCTACCGTCTATCCTCCCGAATATCACCTCGGATTCACTTTGCATGTCCTACCTTCCAGAAAGTGGTCGCTTTTCTGTTCAGAGTTGCTGCTATTCTTATCTTCAATCTCCTTTTGAGTTCATAGGTGTTCAGAATGGTTTCATCCCTATTCAGCTGAATTCCTGGGACCAGATGAAATATAGGTCTCCTACTCCTCCGCCATTTTGCTCCCCCCACCCACCCTCAAAATGGGTGAATTTTAATGCATGTGAATTGTGCCTCAATAAAGCTTTTAAAAATAAGTGATAAACTATAGAAACAACAACAACAAAACTGGAAACCAATGCTATTAGCTGGGTTTGGAGAGAAGAACAAAAACACGTATTATCCCATTTTTATGCATTAGGACAGTGAGAAGCAGTGACGTGTCTGATGTCACACAGCTAGTAAGTGACAGAATCCAGATGTGAACCTCATCTCTTTGGCCCCAAACCCATGCTGCTGACCCCTCCACTAAGCAAACTTTCTTCCCTGTTGTGCAACCTGCCTCCAGTCAGCCCCACTGCGGACAGAGCCATCATGAGGGATTCTGCTCACATTGCGACATGACCAGAATGTTCATCTGAATGACATGTAAGCAAGAGACAATCTGAGGCCTGATGTCCTTGGACAGTTCGCTTAAGTTGCTGTTGTTACTTTTCTGTGAGCGTGGTGTGCTCGGGTTCATTTGGTGCTTTTTGTATATTGCTCATCTGGCAGAGAATTACTACTCTACGAGTTTCCAGAGATAGCTTTATATTCCATTGCTATTATATATTGGTTTTGAACAAGAAAAAA
>NW_027405385.1:0-2004 GCF_003265705.2 Callorhinus ursinus | reverse complement strand
TGACATCTTCACAATGTTGGTTCTTCCAATCCATGAGCATGGAACGTTTTTCCATTTCTTTGTGTCTTCTTCAATTTCTTTCATGAGTATTTTATAGTTTTCTGAGTACAGATCCTTTACCTCTTTGGTTAAATTTATTGCTAGGTATCTTATGGTTTTGGGTGAAATTGTAAATAGGATTGACTCCTTAATTTGTCTCTCTTCTGTCTTGTTGTTGGTGTATAGGAATGCCACTGATTTCTGTGCATTGATTTTATATCCTGCCACTTTACTGAATTCCTGTATGAGTTCTAGCAGTTTTGGGGTGGAGTCTTTTGGATTTTCCACATAAAGTATCATATCATCTGCAAAGAGTGAAAGTTTGACTTCCTCTTTGCCAAATTGGATGCCTTTGATTTCTTTTTGTTGTCTGATTGCTGTGGCTAGGACTTCTAATACTATGTTGAATAGCAGTGGTGAGAGTGGCCATCCCTGCCGCGTTCCTGACCTTAGGGGGAAAGCTCTCAGCTTTTCCCCATTGAGAATGATATTCACTGTAGGTTTCTCATAGATGGCTTTTATGATATTGAGGTATGTACCCTCTATCCCAATACTCAGAAGAGTTTTGATCAAGAAACGATGCTGTACTTTGTCAAATGCTTTTTCTGCATCTATCGAGAGGATCATATGATTCTTGTTCTTTCTTTTGTTAATATATTGTATCATGTTGATTTGTGGATGTTGAACCAGCCTTGTACCCCAGGGATAAATCCCACTTGGTCGTGGTGAATAATCCTTTTAATGTACTGTTGGATCCTATTGGCTAGTATTTTCATGAGAATTTTTGCATCCATGCTCATCAAGAATATGGGTCTGTAATTCTCCTTTTTGAAGGGGTCTTTGTCTGGTTTTGGGATCAAGGTAATGGTGGCCTCATAAAATGAGTTTGGAAGTTTTCCTTCCAGTTCTATTTTTTGGAACAGTTTCAGGAGAATAGGTATTAATTCTAATTTAAATGTCTGATAGAATTCCCCTGGGAAGCCATCTGGCCCTGGGCTTTTGTTTGTTGGGAGATTTTTGATGACTGCTTCAATTTCCTTAGTGGTTATAGGTCTGTTCAGGTTTTCTATTTCTTCTGGGTTCAGTTTCGGTAGTTGATACATCTCTAGGAATGCACCCATTTCTTCCAGGTTATCTAATTTGCTGGCATAGAGTTGCTCCTAATATGTTCTTATAATTGTTTGTATTTCTTTGGTGTTGGTTGTGATCTCTCCTCTTTCATTCATGACTTTGTTGATTTGGGTCATTTCTCTTTTCTTTTTGATAAGTCTGGCCAGGGTTTATCAATGTTGTTAATTCTTTCAAAGAACCAGCTCCTAGTTTCGTTGATCTGTTCTACTGTTCTTTTGGTTTCTAGTTCATTGATTTCTGCTCTGATCTTCATTATTTCTGTTCTCCTGCTGGGTTTAGGCTTTATTTGCTGTTCTTTCTCTAGCTCCTTTAGGTGTAGGGTTAGGTTGTGTATTTGAGAACTTTCTTGTTTCTTGAGAAAGGCTTGTATTGCTATATATTTTCCTCTCCGGACTGCCTTTGCTGTATCCCAAAGATTTTGATGAGCTCTGTTTTCATTTTCATTGGTTTCCATGGATTTTTTTAATTCCTCTTTAATTTCCTGGTTGACCCATTCATTCTTTAGTAGGATGCTCTTTAGCCTCCATGTATTTGAGTTCTTTTCGACTTTCCTCTTGTGATTGAGTTCTAGGTTCAAAGGATTGTGGTCTGAAAATATTCAGGGAATAATCCCAGTCTTTTGGTACCGGTTGAGACCTGATTTGTGCCCTAGGATGTGATCAATTCTGGAGAATGTTCCATGGGCACTGGAGAAAATGTGTATTCCGTTGCTTTGGGATGGAATGTTCTGAATATGTCTCTGAAGTCCATTTGGTCCAGTGTGTCATTTAAAGTCTTTATTTCCTTGTTGATCTTTCGCCTAGATGATCTGTCCATTTCAGTCAGGGGGGTGTT
>NW_027405384.1:0-2004 GCF_003265705.2 Callorhinus ursinus | reverse complement strand
AGTAGATATAGGTTGGCCAGAGTTTTATCCCCAATCCCCATATCCCCCCACACACACCCCTACCTTGTGCATTCCAGACCAGTTTCCATCAACGTTGCTCCACACACCCCTACCTTGTGCATTCCAGACCAGTTTCCATCAACGTTGCTCTTTCTAAGCCATTGTCTCTGTAGAATAGTAGAGTAGTACTGAGATGCCGGGACTGAGGTACTAGGTACTAAGCCAAATGTCCCAAACGGAGAAAGGCTCAAAAGCCCAGCCGCTACAAGGAGAACCCCAAGGGGAGGACCTCATAGGCCTTGCGGGAATGGACTCAGGCTGAGTGGGACCAGGCTCTTTCTTCCTTGGCCCCCATGAACCCACGGTAAAAATGAAGGTGGGGGGTCAACCAGTGACTTTTATGGTTGATACTGGAGCCAAGCACTCTGTTGTAACCTCCCGAGTGGCACCTTTCAGCAAAATGACTGCAACCATCCTCGGCGCCATGGGGATACGGGTGGTACAACAGCCCTTTTGCCAGGCTCACCAGTACAAACTCGGGGGTCACAAGGCCCAACACGTATTCCTTTATCTGCCTGATTGCCACTTTTCCACAGGGCAAAGACATACTCTCCAAACTTAGGGTTCAGATAACCATTGAGCCCACTGGACACACTAGCCTCCGACTGAACCCAAGACAAGAGGAGACGGCGTCTCTAATACAAGTGATTACCACGCCAAGGGAAGAAAAAGGCTATTCTGTGCCCCGGCCCAACCTAGCAGCCTGCCAATGTTCAGACTTGCCTTCCCTTCAGTATGGGCTGAAAACAACCCACCTAGACTAGCCCAGGATTGGGCCCCTATCATTTTTGTACTAATCCCAGGAACCCAACCTCAGAGGCAAAGGCAATACCCCCTTCCACAAGAAGCTAAGATCAGCGTCCAAGAACATCTGACCTAACTCAAAGAAGCAGGTGTTCCAGTCAAATGCCAGTCAGCCTGGAATACCCCACTCCTGTCAGTCAAGAAGCCAGGACGTGGATACTGACCAGTTCAAGACCTAAGGCAATCAACAAGGTTACCATCTCTGCACCCAGTGGTCCCGAATCCATACACACTCCTCGGCCAAATCCCAGGTTTGGCCAGATGGTTCACTTGCCTAGATTTGAAGGATGCCTTCTTCTGCCTCTGCTTAGCTCCCCAGAGCGAGCCACTATTTGCCTTTGAATGGTCTGAACCTGATACAGGGCGCCAGATGCAAGTGACTTGGACACGCCTCCTACAGGGGTTTAAAAAACTCACCAATCCTCTTTGGGGAAGCAATGGCCATGTACCTTGCCAGCTTCCCAAGAGTGGCCACATGATGCAACCTCCTCCAGTATGTGGATGACCTCCTCCTTGCCAGTTACACACAAGAAGACAGCACAAAAGGCACAAAGGCCCTCCTACAGCTCCTGTCAGACTCGGGGTACCGAGCCTCATGGAAGAAGGCACAAATCTGACAACAACACGTCTGACACCTTGGTTTCCTCCTCACCCAAGGGAAAAGAGACCTAGGGCCAGAGAGGAAAAGGGTCATCATCTCCCTGCCACAGCCCCAGACAAAAAGGGGCCTATGAGAATTCATGGGGGCTGCAGGATTCTGCCACAGTTGGATCCCTGGATTCTCGGCAATGGCAAGACCACTGTATGATCTCTTAGTGGGACCAGATCGAGTACACCTTACCTGGACTGCGGAAGCAGAAGCCGATTTCACAGAGATAAAGACCACACTGGGGCAGGTTCCAGCCCTGGGTCCACCAAATGTAGAAAAACCCTTTAATCTCTTTGGCATGGAAAGGAAAAAATAGTGCTTGGGGTACTCGCCCAGACTGTTGGACCCTGGCAATGGCCAGTGGCTTACCTGACAAAGAAGCTGGACCCCATGGCGGAGGGATGGCCGCCATGCCCCAGGGTGCTGGCAGCCACAGTCCTACTCATCAAGGAGGAGGACAGACTTACCCTGGGGCAAGATCATAACATCAA
>NW_027405383.1:0-2004 GCF_003265705.2 Callorhinus ursinus | reverse complement strand
CTCACCTGTCACCCCAATGGCAGACACCGGGCCCACGCGCTGGCCACCGTGGAAGCCGTACAGGTTCATCTTGTACTTGTGGTCTGGCTGCAGGCCTGAGACGGTGACCCCACCCTCATAGCCCGGCACACGCACGGCCTTGGGCTGCCCGTCCCCGTTCTTGTACTGGACCAGGAAGTGGTCAAACTGGCCCTCGGGGACAGTCCAGGAGAGGTGCAGGGAGTCGGGAGTGGCGTCGGTCACGGTCAGCTCCCCCAGGCGGGGCTTGGTGGGAGGCTCAGGGGCCGTGATGGACGGGGCTTCGGTGGTCATAGCCTCATATTCTGCAAGTGGACAGAGACATACAGGGACAGGTGAGGACATGCAGGGCAGCATAGAAGTGGGTGTCTTACAAAAATAAGATAACAGGGCGCCCGGGTGGCTCAGTTGGTTAGGCGACTGCCTTTGGCTCAGGTCATGATCCTGGAGTCCCGGGATCGAGTCCCGCATCGGGCTCCCTGCTCAGTGGGGAGTCTGCTTCTCCCTCTGACCTTCCTCCCTCTCATGCTCTATCTCATTCTCTCTCTCAAATAAATAAATAAAATATTAAAAAAAAATAAGATAATAAGGAGCAGAGTGTCACCTTCCCAGTCCATTAATGCCAGCCTGCTCGGCCCCTTACCCTCATCTTGCCCCTACCCACAGCCCGCCCCCTCTCCCGCTCTCTCCAGCACCCACCTCCGCTGCACACTGTGCCCTGGGCCTCACTCCACTGGCGTCTCCTTGGCATCTCCCTCCCCTTGGCTCATGCCTTTGCTCCCAAACAGCTCAGAACTCCCTTCCCCTATCAGAAACCTGGAGTCTTCCTGGATCTCCTCCTGTCCCCAGCGGCCATCAGACTCAGAGCATCCGACTGAGTTCCTCCTGGGTTCCCCACACCTGCAGCCCCACCAGGCTGGCTTGGGTCCCACCGCAGCCCCGTCGCCTCTCCCCTGGGTCACCGTGTCCCTCCCGGGCTCCCTGCCTCCCTGCCCCGTCCGTTCCTCACAGGGGCCAGGCCGAACCTTCCGCTGCACATCTGATGGTGTCGGCCTTAGCTTCACGGGGCAACAGCCCTCTCTACCCCCGGGACGAGCCCCTGGCTTGAGTTGCTTCTGCTGCTCCACCCCCATCTCACGACTCCCTCCCTCCCTCAGAGGCTCTCACACAGAATCCTCTCTGTCCCTCTCGTGGGCCGCGACGTGCCTAGTTTCCAGGCCCTGGCACCAGCTGTGACGTGCATCTGACCCTGTCACCAAGCGAACGCCCCGCCCAACCTCAGGTGTCAGCTGTCCCGTGGACACTCCTGGGCAGGCTGGCTGTGAAGGAAGCCCCAGCGCTTCCTGTCACACGCACATGCTCCTTTGCCTGATTGCTGGTTCACGGCCTGTTTCCCCACGCCCGGGATCCCCATTACGATAAGAACTTCTCTCTGCCACGATCAGGCTCGCCCCAGTGAACTCCCACAGTGCTTGGCCCAGGGCACCCAATCTTGTTGACCCATGGGAATCAGAAGCCTGAGAGCACCCAAACCACGAGGCCTGGAGGTGTTTCGGTCAGGATGCTACATCCTGAGCCCCTTCTGTCTTCTCCCCCAGCCTCCAGTGAACTACAGGGAGGCAAAGCCTCTGGGAGGAATCAGGGATGCCAGTACAACTCTCTCCAACAAATTCTAAGAAAGCATCCAATTCCTTTGTCGTGACCAGCTTTGCTACTCAAATTGTGGTCCTTGGACCAGCAGCATCAGCATTGCATCAGGGATGTAGAAACTCTGGCCCCAGCCCACGACTGTGGCATCTGAATCTGCCCTGGTAATTACCAAGATCCTCAGGCCATGTGATGTGTAAAAGAGACGTGCTGCCTAGAATATGTGTTTTCATGCACGTGGTAATAAAGGGAGAGTCCTGTAGGTCCGGCTTCCCCAGGGGGCCCTGTCTCACCCCCACTCACCGGTCACGCCCACGGTGGACACGGGGCCCACGCGCT
>NW_027405382.1:0-2005 GCF_003265705.2 Callorhinus ursinus | reverse complement strand
GTGAGGTGGTATCTCATTGAGGTTTTGATTTGGATTTCCCTGATGCCGAGCGATGTGGAGCACTTTCTCATGTGTCTGTTGGCCATTTGGATGTCTTCTTTGGAAAAATGTCTGTTCATGTCTTCTGCCCATTTCTTGATTGGATTATTTGTTCTTTGGGTGTTGAGTTTGATAAATTCTTTATAGATTTTGAATACTAGCCCTTTATCTGATATGTCATTTGCAAATATTTTCTCCCATTCTGTCGGTAGTCTTTTGGTTTTGTGGACTGTTTCATTTGCTGGGGAAAAGATTTTATCGTGATGAAATTCCAATAGTTAATTTTTGCCCTTGCTTCCCTTGCCTTTGGCAAAGTTTCTAGGAAGAAGTGCCTGTGGCTCAGGTCGAAGAGGTTACTACCTGTGTTCTCCTTTAGGATTTTGATGGACTCCCATCTCACGCTTAGGTCTTTCAACCATTTGGAGTCTATTTTTGTGTGTGGTGTAAGGAAATGGTCCAGTTTCATTCTTCTGCATGTGGCTGTCCAATTTTCCCAACACCACTTGTTGAAGAGACTGTCTTTTTTCCATTGGACATTCTTTCCTGCTTTGTCAAAGATTAGTTGACCGTAGAGTTGAGGGTCCATTTCTGGGCTCTCTATTCTGTTCCACTGATCTATGTGCCTGTTTTTGTGCCACTACCATACTGTCTTGATGATGACAGCTTTGTAATAGAGCTGGAAGTCCGGAATTGTGATTGCGGCCGGTTTTGTTTTTTTTTTCAAGATTCCTCTGGCTATTCAGGGTCTCTTCTGGTTCCATTCAAATTTTAGGATTATTTGTTCCATTTCTTTGAAAAAGGTGGATGGTATTTTGATGGGGATTGCATTGAATGTGTAGATTGCTCTAGGTAGCATTGACATCTTCACAATGTTTGCTCTTCCAATCCATGAGCATGGAACGTTTTTCCATTTCTTTGTGTCTTCTTCAATTTCTTTCATGAATATTTTATAGTTTTCTGAGTACAGATCCTTTGCCTCTTTGGTTAAATTTATTCCTAGATATCTTATTGTTTTGGGTGCAGTTGTAAATGGGATCGACTCCTTGATTTGTCTCTCTTCTGTCTTCTTGTTGGTGTATAGGAATGCCACTGATTTCTGTGCATTGATTTATATCCTGCCACATTACTGAATTCCTGTACGAGTTCTAGCAGTTTTGGGGTGGAGTCTTTTGGATTTTCCACATACAGTATCATATCATCTGCAAAGAGTGAGAGTTTGACTTCCTCTTTGCCGATTTGGATGCCTTTGATTTCTTTTTGTTGTCTGATTGCTGTGGCTAGGACTTCTAATACTATGTTGAATAGCACTGGTGAGAGTGGACATCCCTGCCATGTTCCTGACCTGAGGGGAAAAGCTCTCAGCTTTTCCACATTGAGAATGATATTCTCTGTAGGTTTTTCATAGATGGCTTTTATGATATTGAGGTATGTACCCTCTATCCCTATACTCTGAAGAGTTTTGATAAAGAAAGGATGGTGTACTTTGTCAAATGCTTTTTCTACATCTATTGAGAGGGTCATATGATTCTGGTTCTTTCTTTTGTTAATGTATTGTATCACGTTGATTGATTTGCGGATGTTGAACCAACCTTGCAGCCCAGGGATAAATCCCCCTTGGTCATGGTGAATAATCCTTTTAATGTACTGTTGGATCCTATTGGCTAGTATTTTGGTGAGAATTTTTGCATCCATGTTCATCAAGGATATTGGTCTGTAATTCTCCTTTTTCATGGGGTCTTTGTCTGGTTTTGGGATCAAGGTAATGGTGGCCTCATAAAATGAGTTTGGAAGTTTTCCTTCCATTTCTATTTTTTGGAACAGTTTCAGGAGAATAGGTATTAATTCTTCTTTAAATGTCTGATAGAATTCCCCTGGGAAGCCATCTGGCCCTGGGCTTTTGTTTGTTGGGAGATTTTTGATGACTGCTTCAATTTCCTTAGTGGTTATAGGTCTGTTCAGGTTTTCT
>NW_027405381.1:0-2005 GCF_003265705.2 Callorhinus ursinus | reverse complement strand
GCAGAGACGGAGCCGAGGCGCGGGCTCTCAGCTCAGGGTTGCCATAAACTGTGATCCGCGGGCCAGTCGGGCCACTGCTCCTCCAGCAGGGACCAAACAAGCGGCAGGGCCGGGGAGACTCCCCTTCCTCCCCCAGGAGGAGTGGCGCAGGAGCGCGCCGCAGGGATCTGCTGGGTTTGGAGACTCCACACGGGGTCAGGTGCCAGGGATAGAAACACTCGGTCACAGGCCGGGTGAGCACGGAGTGCTGCCGGAGACCGGGGACACGGAAGTGACTGCTTTTCTCTGGGGGCGCCCTGAGGAGCGGGGCCCCGAGTCTCAGCTCCTCCGGGTGGAGATTGGGAGGCCACCATTTTCACTCTGGTCCTCCAAAGCTGTACCGAGAGCTTGGAGCGAACAAAAGCACCAGAGAGCAAACCTGAGCAGCTTGCTTAGCCCGGACCGACAGGGGCGGGGCAATTCCGCCTCCGGCAAAGACATTTGGGAACCAGGACAACAGGCCCCTCCCCCAGAAGATCAGCACGAACAGCCAGGAAGCCAAGACCAAGTTTACCGATCAAGGAGAACGGGAGAACTCCAGCGCTAGGGGAATACTGCACATAGAATTCATGGCTTTTTTTACCATGATTCATTAATTTTTCAAAGTTGATTTTTTAACTGTTTTTTTTTCTTTTTTTGAATTTTTCTTTTTCCCTTTTTCAACCAACATCTTATCAATCCCTTTTTTAAAAAAATTTTTTTTATTTTTCATTTTTTAGAGTCATATTTTATCCCTTCATAGTTACCCTTATTTTTGGCATATATATATATATAAGTTGTTCTCTCTTTAAAATTTTGAGATACACTTTCTTCTAACAGATCAAAATATACCCTAAATCACTAGTGTATAGCTTTGTTCTAGTCTCCTGTCTGATCACATTCTCTCCCTTTTCTTTTTTTCTTTTTCTTCTTTGTTTTTTAATCTTCTTCCTTCCTTTTTCAAACAACTTCTTATCTTATCAATTCCTTTTATAAAATCTTTTATATTTTTCATCTTTACATTCATCTTCCATCCCTTCATTGTATCAACCCTTATTTTGTACATATATAAGTCTTTCTTCCTTTAAAATATTAGGAGGCACTTTTTTCTAACAGACCAAAATACACCCAAAATCTAGTGTGTGGCACTGATCTATACACTAGTCTGATCATATTTGATCATATTCTGTTTTCTTATGTTTTCTTCTGTTTGTGTTTGTTTTTATGTTTTTCTTTTTCTTTTTTCCTTTCTTTTTCTCTTTCTTTTTTCTTTCTTTCCCTTTCTTTTCACCTGGTTTCAGGTCTTTCTGATTTGTATAGAGTATATTTGCTGGGGACATTGTTAACCTGTTAGCATTTTGTTCTCTCATTCATCTATTCTCCACTGGACAAAATGACAAGACGAAAAAAATCACCTCAGCAAAAAGAACAAGAGATAGTACCCTCAGCCAGGGACCTACTCAATACGGACATTAGTACAATGTCGGACCTAGGGTTCAGAATCATGACTTTAAAGATACTAGCTGAGCTTGAAAAAAGCGTGGAAGTTTTTAGAGACACCCTTTCTGGAGAAATACAAGAACTAAAATCTAACCAAGTTGAAACCAAAAAGGCTATTAATGAGGTGCAATCAAAAATGGGGGCACTAACTGCTAGGATAAATGAGGGAGAAGAGAGAATCAGCGATATAGAACACCAAATGATGGAATATAAGAGGCTGAGATAAACAACTACAGGATCACGAGGGCAGAATTCGAGAGATAAGCGATACAATAAGATGAAACAACATCAGAATAATTGGGATCCCAGAAGAAGAAGAAAGAGAGAGAGGGGCAGAAGGTATATTGGAGCAAATTATAGCAGAGAACGTCCCTAATGTGAGGAAGGAAACAGGCATCAAAATCCAGGAGGCACAGAGAACCCCTCTCAAAATCAATAAAAATAGGTCAACACCCCGACATCTAATAGTAAAACTTACGAGTCTCAG
>NW_027405380.1:0-2005 GCF_003265705.2 Callorhinus ursinus | reverse complement strand
TTTGCTCCTCATACCCCCCAGCAGCAGCTCTTTCCGCCCAAGTTTCCATCCCTGTGTTTTAATAAAACCACCATTTTGCATTGAAGACATCTCAAGAATTCTTCCTTGGCCATCGGCTCTGGACCTCACCTCTTTCCAAAAACTACATAGTAGTGACTAATTACTGCATCCCCTTGAGGATCGACTGGCTACAGCTGCCTCAGTGAATGTGCCCATCCACACACGCTGGGCTTCGTCATGGGGTCTGTGCACCTTCGGCTTAGCTAGGTCTTGCCAGGGGCCGGGCCAGGTCCCATCATTGACAGCGACACAAGACGTCTCATCCCGACCCACACCCTGACCATCAGTCGGTGTTGTCTCACATCTGTACTTGTTGGTTTAATTTACCTTTCTCTAATTACTGGGGTGCCAGTACCTCCCTTTCATGGGCTGGGCTCATCTCCTTAAAAACAAGGCCATGTGCCCTGGCCTCCCTGTGCCCCCTTCCCAGTGGCTGGGAAGAGTGCTGCCAACAGCTTCTGACGCAGCCACGGAGCCAACACGGGGCCCCGGGGCATGACCCAGAGCAGAGCCTTCGACCAGCCTGGGACGCCGACAAAAAAAAAAAAAAAAAAAAAAAAAAAAAAAAAAAAAAAAAAAAAAACTGAGGATCTCCATGACAGCAGCCGACCCTACACTCCAATCAATGGTCCTGCCCATTTTTCTACCGAACTGGCTTTTTCTCATTCTGACATATGAGCTCTCTACCTAGCTGGGTATGAACCCCCGGGTGAGAATACAAGTGGATACTAAAAGCATCTTCTCTAGCCTCAGGTTCATCTTCTCACTTTTGTGTTTTGTTTTGTTTTGATTTTAAGATTTTATTTATTTGACAGAGAGAAATACAGCAAGAGAGGGAACACGACCAGGGGGAACGGGAGAGGAAGAAGCAGGCTTCTCGCTGAGCAGGGAGCCCGATGTGGGACTTGATTCCAGGACCCTGGGATCACGACCCCAGCCAAAGGCAGACGCCCAACGACTGAGCCACCCAGGGGCCCTATCAGTTGGACTTTTGTTAAAAGAACATTAAAGAAATGCGGCAATTTCAGCACACACAGCCACATAAACAAAAGCTCCCTGGGGCCCCCACTGTTTAGAAGACTGGAGGGGGTCCCTGGTTTGGGAGTGGCTGGTGTCGCAGCAGAGCCAGCAGCTCCTGGAGCCAAAGAGCTTCAGCTCAAACCCTGCGGCCACATGGCCGTGCAGAACAGCAACTTCATGTGTGTGACCTGGCCCCTCGGCCTGTTTCCCCCACAGGATGAAACGAGGTAGCCTTCCTTATTCACACAAGACTGGAGCTCTGCACCAGGCACAGAATGTGTCCCTCACCAACGCCCACCCGGCGTCACTGCGCACGGCAGGGGCGTGACCCATGTGTCCGAAACGCCCCCTGTACCTGTCAGCCACGTCCAGGTCAGATTCCATCTTGTCCAGGCCCTTGGTGATGCTGTCCAGCTGCTCGCTCTGATGGTGCAGGACTCAGGCTGTCTCTTCCAGGCACTTCTGGGAACAGGCCATCAGACCAGTCAGCTGCTTCCCCTTGGTCACAGGGAGCGGTGCTTCCGATGGAGACAGCAGCAGCTCTCTCCAGAAATGCTCGATGATGCTGAAGACTGCATTCCGACTGGGCTGCAAGGAGCTGAACCAGTGCTTGAGGTGGTCCTTCTCCAGGACGGTGAGAGAACTGAAGACAAAGTGAGAAGCCTCCTTCTTGATCTCAATCACACTAGACAGGGGGAAGCTGACCAGGACCTCCCCGGTTTTATCAGTTGTAAATCTCAGGGAGTGAGAACTTAATGAAAGCTTTCCAGGAACCCATCGCTTCTCCAGTTCTAAGTAGTAGGAGCAAGGCCAGGAGTGCACACAGACCTCTCTGCTCATCTGGCTCCCGGGCTGGTCTGCCCCACGGCCACGGCCACTCGGCCTCTGGAGGAGAGGGACAGGTTAGCGGATGGGTGGGGCTAGC
>NW_027405379.1:526-2006 GCF_003265705.2 Callorhinus ursinus | reverse complement strand
AACAGACTGCTCGCTACGGAGAGCACCTGACGGCTACAGAGGGGAGGGGGGGGGGGCAGGTGACAGGGCTTCGGGAGGGCGCTTGTCGGGACGAGCAGCGGCTGACGTCTGGAAGCGTGGAGTCACTGTATCAGACCCCCACGTCTAGTCTTACACTGGACCTTAACTAACTGGAATTTAAATAAAAACTTGAAACTACAAGAAAGAAAAGAAAGAAAGAAAGAAAGAAAGAAAGAAAGAAAGAAAGAAAGAAAGAAAGAAAGAAAGAAAGAAAAGAGAAAGAAAGAAAGAAAGAAAAAGGGAAATTAAAACAGCTCTGGATCCTGTCCTCGGAGAATTTGTTGTCCCTCTGAGCGACTAGTGACGTGAGCATCAGGACACAGGGCGCTGGGGGCGCCTGGGCGGCTCCGGAGCCGTGATTTTGGCTCAGGTTGCGATCTCAGGCTCCAAACTCGGTGGGGAATCTGCTCTTCCCTCTGCCCCTCCCTCCACTCCTGCTCACTCTGTGTCTGTCTCTGTCTCTCTCTCAAATAAACAAATAAAAATTAAGGAAAAAAAAAAGACAGAGCCCTCACCCTCCTGGACGCTAGTGAACTGATTGCACAAAGGCCGGGCCGGGGCACCGTGGTCAGGCGCTGCCGGAGGACCTGATGAGGCCGTGGGCTCGGTCAGGTGCGGGGCGCACGAGGCTGCCCCTGGCTGGCGGTTCCTTGCGTGGACACCGGGCTGCCATCTGACCCACAGCCCCTCTCCTCCAGGGCCGTCCTGGAGAGATGAGGCGAGTGCCCCCACGGGAAACTCTCCCCATGGGCTCGCGGTCCCCTTACTCACCGTCGCCCAAAGGAGGAGGCGACCCACGTGCTCCTGAGATGAATGGATACACACATGTGGTCGTCTGTCCAGCGGAAGGACATCCTGACCCGCACGACAGCAGGGGTGGACAGGGAAGACATCCCCCTCTGGGATGAGCCAGACGCAGGAGGGCAAACTGTGCGCGATCCCTCTGACAGGTGCCCGGGGACTGAACGTGTGCAGTGTGCCCAGGGCTGGGAAGAGGGACGGGGCGGCGGGGCCTGGGCAGGTGGGTCCTGAATATGACCACGTGGCGGCTGCGCATCCCCGGGGCTGTCCTAAATCCACCGACTGTGCGCCTCAAATGTGTGAATGGACGGTGTGTCGACAATGCTGTTAAAAAAAGAAAAAGAGCTAAAAATGAACTATTTGGACTTCATCAAGATAAAAAGCTTCTGCACAGCAAAGGAAATAGTCGACAAAACCAAAAGACAACCGACAGAATAGGAGAAGATATTTGCAAATGACCTATCGGATAAAGGGCTAGTATCCAAAATCTATAAAGAACTTATCAAACTCAACACCCAAAGAACAAATGATCCAATCAAGAAATGGGCAGAAGACATGAACAGACATTTCTACAAAGAATACATCCAAATGGCCAACAGACACATGAAAAAGTGCTCAA
>NW_027405379.1:0-426 GCF_003265705.2 Callorhinus ursinus | reverse complement strand
GGAAATCCAAATCAAAACCTCAATGAGATACCACCTCAAACCAGTCAGAATGGCTAAAATTAACAAGTCAGGGAACGACAGATGTTGGCGGGGATGTGGAGAAAGGGGAACCCTCCTACACTGTTGGTGGGAACGCAAGCTGGTGCAGCCCCTCTGGAAAACAGTATGGAGGTTCCTCAAACAGTTGAAATTAGAGCTACCGTTCGATCCAGCAATTGCACTACTGGGTATTTACCCCAAAGATACAAATGTAGGGACCCGAAGGGGTACGTGTACCCCAATGTTTATAGCAGCAGTGTCCACAATAGCCAAACTGTTGAAAGAGCCAAGATGTCCATCGACAGATGAATGGATAAAGAAGAGGTGGTATATATACACAATGGAATATTATGCAGCCATCAAAAGGAATGAGATCTTGCCATTTGC
>NW_027405378.1:0-2006 GCF_003265705.2 Callorhinus ursinus | reverse complement strand
CTCACCTGTCACCCCAATGGCAGACACCGGGCCCACGCGCTGGCCACCGTGGAAGCCGTACAGGTTCATCTTGTACTTGTGGTCTGGCTGCAGGCCTGAGACGGTGACCCCACCCTCATAGCCCGGCACACGCACGGCCTTGGGCTGCCCGTCCCCGTTCTTGTACTGGACCAGGAAGTGGTCAAACTGGCCCTCGGGGACAGTCCAGGAGAGGTGCAGGGAGTCGGGAGTGGCGTCGGTCACGGTCAGCTCCCCCAGGCGGGGCTTGGTGGGAGGCTCAGGGGCCGTGATGGACGGGGCTTCGGTGGTCATAGCCTCATATTCTGCAAGTGGACAGAGACATACAGGGACAGGTGAGGACATGCAGGGCAGCATAGAAGTGGGTGTCTTACAAAAATAAGATAACAGGGCGCCCGGGTGGCTCAGTTGGTTAGGCGACTGCCTTTGGCTCAGGTCATGATCCTGGAGTCCCGGGATCGAGTCCCGCATCGGGCTCCCTGCTCAGTGGGGAGTCTGCTTCTCCCTCTGACCTTCCTCCCTCTCATGCTCTATCTCATTCTCTCTCTCAAATAAATAAATAAAATATTAAAAAAAAATAAGATAATAAGGAGCAGAGTGTCACCTTCCCAGTCCATTAATGCCAGCCTGCTCGGCCCCTTACCCTCATCTTGCCCCTACCCACAGCCCGCCCCCTCTCCCGCTCTCTCCAGCACCCACCTCCGCTGCACACTGTGCCCTGGGCCTCACTCCACTGGCGTCTCCTTGGCATCTCCCTCCCCTTGGCTCATGCCTTTGCTCCCAAACAGCTCAGAACTCCCTTCCCCTATCAGAAACCTGGAGTCTTCCTGGATCTCCTCCTGTCCCCAGCGGCCATCAGACTCAGAGCATCCGACTGAGTTCCTCCTGGGTTCCCCACACCTGCAGCCCCACCAGGCTGGCTTGGGTCCCACCGCAGCCCCGTCGCCTCTCCCCTGGGTCACCGTGTCCCTCCCGGGCTCCCTGCCTCCCTGCCCCGTCCGTTCCTCACAGGGGCCAGGCCGAACCTTCCGCTGCACATCTGATGGTGTCGGCCTTAGCTTCACGGGGCAACAGCCCTCTCTACCCCCGGGACGAGCCCCTGGCTTCTGAGTTGCTTCTGCTGCTCCACCCCCATCTCACGACTCCCTCCCTCCCTCAGAGGCTCTCACACAGAATCCTCTCTGTCCCTCTCGTGGGCCGCGACGTGCCTAGTTTCCAGGCCCTGGCACCAGCTGTGACGTGCATCTGACCCTGTCACCAAGCGAACGCCCCGCCCAACCTCAGGTGTCAGCTGTCCCGTGGACACTCCTGGGCAGGCTGGCTGTGAAGGAAGCCCCAGCGCTTCCTGTCACACGCACATGCTCCTTTGCCTGATTGCTGGTTCACGGCCTGTTTCCCCACGCCCGGGATCCCCATTACGATAAGAACTTCTCTCTGCCACGATCAGGCTCGCCCCAGTGAACTCCCACAGTGCTTGGCCCAGGGCACCCAATCTTGTTGACCCATGGGAATCAGAAGCCTGAGAGCACCCAAACCACGAGGCCTGGAGGTGTTTCGGTCAGGATGCTACATCCTGAGCCCCTTCTGTCTTCTCCCCCAGCCTCCAGTGAACTACAGGGAGGCAAAGCCTCTGGGAGGAATCAGGGATGCCAGTACAACTCTCTCCAACAAATTCTAAGAAAGCATCCAATTCCTTTGTCGTGACCAGCTTTGCTACTCAAATTGTGGTCCTTGGACCAGCAGCATCAGCATTGCATCAGGGATGTAGAAACTCTGGCCCCAGCCCACGACTGTGGCATCTGAATCTGCCCTGGTAATTACCAAGATCCTCAGGCCATGTGATGTGTAAAAGAGACGTGCTGCCTAGAATATGTGTTTTCATGCACGTGGTAATAAACGGAAAGTCCTGTAGGTCCGGCTTCCCCAGGGGGCCCTGTCTCACCCCCACTCACCGGTCACGCCCACGGTGGACACGGGGCCCACGCGCT
>NW_027405377.1:0-2007 GCF_003265705.2 Callorhinus ursinus | reverse complement strand
CTCAGTTTGTTTCCTGAGATTGAGAATTCCTCATACCAGTGAGGTCATATGATATATGTCTTTCTCTGATTGACTTATTTCACTCAGCATAACACCCTCCAGGTCCATCCACGTCGTTGCAAATGGCAAGATCTCATTCCTCTTTATGGCTGCATAATATTCCATTGTGTATATATCCCACTTCTTCTTTATCCATTCATCTGTCGAAGGACATCTTAGCTCTTTCCACAATTTGGCTATTGTGGATATTGCTGCTATCAACTTTGGGGTGCACATACCCTTTCGGATTCCTACATTTGAATCTTTGTGGTAAATACCCAGTAGTGCAATTGCTGGATCTTATGGTAGCTCTATTTTCAACTGTTTGAGGAACCTCCATACTGTGTTCCAGAGTGGCTGCACCAGCTTGCATTCCAACCAACAGTGTAGGAGGGTTCCCCTTCCTACGCATCCCCGCCAACATCTGTCGTTTCCTGACTTCTTAATTGTAGCCATTCTGACTGGTGTGAGGCGGCATCTCATTGAGGTTTTGATTTGGATTTCCCTGATGCTGAGCGATGTTGACCACTTTTTCATGTGTCTGTTGGCCATTGGGATGTCTTCTTTGGAATAATGTCTGTTCATGTCTTCTGCCCATTTCTTGATTGGATTATTTGTTCTTTGGGTGTTGAGTTTGGTAAGTCCTTTATAGATTTTGGATACTAGCCCTTTATCTGATATGTAATTTGCAAATATTTTCTCCCATTCTGTCGGTTGTCTTTTGGTTTTGTGGACTGTTTTTTGCTATACAAAAGCTTTTTATCTTGATGAAATCCCAATAGTTCATTTTTGCCCTGGCTTCCCTTGCCTTTGGCGATGTTGCTAGGAAGAAGTTGCTGTGGCTGAGGTCGAAGAGGTTGCTACCTGTGTTCTCCTTTAGGATTTTGATGGACTCCTGTCTCACGTTTAGGTCTTTTAACCATTTGGAGTCTATTTTTGTGTGTGGTGTAAGGAAATGGTCTAGGTTCATTCTTCTGCATGTGGCTGTCCAATTTTCCCAATACCATAGTTGAAGAGACTGTCTTTTTTCCATTGGACATTCTTTCCTGTTTGTCAAAGCTGAGTTGACCATAGAGTTGAGGGTCCATTTCTGGGCTATCTCTTCTGTTCCACTGATCTATGTGTCTGTTTTTGTGCCAGTAGCATACTGTCTTGATGATGACAGCTTTGTAATAGAGCTGGAAGTCTGGATTAGTGATGCCGCCAGGTTTGCTTTTCTTTTTCAATATTCCTCTGGCTATTCGGGGTCTCTTCTGGTTCCATACAATTTTTAGGAGTATTTGTTCCATTTCTTTGAAGAAAGGGGATGGTATTTTGATGGGGATTGCATTGAAAGTGTAGATTGCTCTAGGTAGCATTGACATCCTCACAATGTTTCTTCTTCCAATCCATGAGCATGGAACGTTTTTCCATTTCTTTGTGTCTTTTTCAAATTCTTTCATGAGTATTTTATAGTTTTCTGAGTATAGATCCTTTGCCTTTTTGGTTAAATTTATTCCTAGGTATCTTATGATTTTGGGTGCAATTGTAAATGCGATCCACTCCTTAATTTGTCTCTCTTCTGTCTTGTTGTTTGTGTATGGGAAGGCCACTGATTTCTGTGCATTGATTTTATATCCTGCTACTTTAATGAATTCCTGTATGAGTTGTAGCAGTTTTGGGGTGGAGTCTTTTGGGTTTTCTACATAAAGTATCATATCATCTGCAAAGAGTGAGAGTTTGACTTCCTCTTTGCCAATTTGGATGCCTTTGATTTCTTTTTTTGTCTGATTGCTGTGGCTAGGACTTCTAATACTATGTTGAATAGTAGTGGTGATTGTGGACATCCCTGCCTCTTCCTGAGCTTAGGGGTAAAGCTTTCAGCTTTTCCCCATTGAGAATGATATTTGCTGTAGGTTTTTCATAGATGGCTTTTTTGATCTTGAGGTATGTACCCTCTATCCCTATACTCTGAAGAGTTTTGATCAA
>NW_027405376.1:0-2007 GCF_003265705.2 Callorhinus ursinus | reverse complement strand
GAAAAAAGTCGAAAAGTGAGCATCGCGTTCATCATCTGTTTTGCGGGGAGCCACTGCAGAGGTGGCGCGCACCTCAACCAGGTCTTTCCTGGGAACCGCTCTCTGCGTCCAGCCGCCAGCAGTTTGAATTGTGTCTGTGAGCATCTGGTGTGCTTCATCTGTATTTATTTTCGGCATCCATTAGGAAGTTGTGTCCTGAGGCCTAGGAAAAGCCAAAGAGAAGTCGTTTTTGATGTCTGAGCATGCTATTTTTTTGTATAAATGAATGGTAATTCCTCCTTTGGTCTAAACCATTCCTGCTGTGATTGGTTTCCTTCCTAGGAAGGAAGGAAACTTTACTTTCAAATAGCGGGGGAACCTGTACCCCAACCTGCAAGGTTAGCTTTAGTCTCCATGCTGCACAGAACGTTCCATGACTTATGCATTTTATCACTCAAACATTGTGCCTTCTTTTTAAAGATTTTATTTATTCATTTGAGAGAGAGAGAGAGAATGAGAGATAGAGAGCATGAGAGGGAAGAGGGTCAGAGGGAGAAGCAGACTCCCTGCCGAGTAGGGATTCCGATGTGGGACTCAATCCTGGGACTCCAGGATCATGACCTGAGCCGAAGGCAGTCGCTTAACCAACTGAGCCACCCAGGCGCCCAAACATTGTCCCTTTGACCACCTTCCCCCATTGCCACCCATCCGTGAATCTGACAACCAGCAAACTGTTCTCAGTATCTGTGCGTTCAGTATTTTTTTTTCCATGTGGAATGTCCATGGACATGTGTTATATTTCTTTCTCTGTCTGCGTTACTTAGCATAATGGTCCCAAGATGTCTGTTTCTATGTCTGGCTACTGTGAAGAATGCTGCAGTGAACATGGGAGTGCATCTATCTTTTTGAGGTAGTGTTTTTGTGTTATCCAAATAAATCCACTCAGAGCAATCACGGGGTCATGTGGAAGTTGTATTCTTTTTTCCAGGAACCTCCATACACTTTGTCACAAATGCTGCACCAATGTACATTCCCACCAACAGTGCACAGGGTTCCCTTGTCTACACACCCTTGACCACACCTGCTGTCTGTCTCTGGGACAAATGCCATCCCGACAGGTGTGATGAGATAGCGGATTATGGGTTTGACTTATGTTTCCCTGACGACGATTAGGGATGTTGAACAACTTTTTCTGTGTCTGTTGGCCACCTGGGTGTCATCTTTGGAAAGTATCTATTCACATAATCTCCCCATTCTTTATACAGGTTTTTTTGTTTTGATTTCTATGAGTGTTTTGTATATTTTGGATATTAACCTCTGCTCATACAAATGATTTGCTGATATTTTTTCTCATTGGGTAGGTCACCCTTTAAGTTACGATGGTTTCTTTTGCCATGTAGAAATTTCAGTTTGATGTCGTTCCAATCGTTTATTTTTGCACTTGTTGCCTTTGCCTTTGGTGTCCGATCTAAAAGACTCTTTGCCAAAACCAATTGTCGAGAAACTCACTACCTGTGTTTTGTTCTCGGAGGTTTATGGATTCAGGTCTTATATTCAAGTCATTCATTCAATTAAAATTTTTATGTGTGCTGTAAAAATGTGATCCAGTTCCATTCCTCTGCATGTAGTGTCCAGTTTTCCAGGACTGTTCACTGAAGAGACAGTCCTTTCCCCGTTGTATATTTTTTGTTCCTGTGTCGTAAGTTGAGGCCATATATGTGTGGGTTAGTTTCTCAGGTTTCTTCTTCTTCTCCTTCTCCTCCTCCTTCTTCAGTTTTTTGTGTTACGGTTTATTTTTTGGGAAAGTATTTTTCCTGTCGGAATATACGTAGTGTGGACTTTATTGATTACATGTCCTACTATTTGTTAGGACATTTCTCTGACATGTGTTTTTGTAAATGACTTGCTAGATCTATAGCTTTCAACAGGTTTAACATTTGGGCAGAACTACTCAAAATGTTATATTCTTCCATTAGATAAGGGATTGTGTCTGATTGTCTTTTGTGATGCTATCAGTTGTGATAATTG
>NW_027405375.1:0-2007 GCF_003265705.2 Callorhinus ursinus | reverse complement strand
GTGTGTGTGTGTGTGTGTGTGTGTGTGTGTGTGTGTGTGTGTGTGTAGAGGGGTTGCTCAGTGATGGGCTCCCACCCCCTATCAGGAAATGCAAGACCAGAGAGAAGGATAGGCAGAGAGCTGGGAAGCCCCACTGGGGGGTGAGTGTGAGGGAGAAGAAGAAGGGAGGGGGTTTGCACCACTTTCCAGGTGTTCAGAGCCCTGGGAACCCAGGATCCAGAAGCTCTGGTCACCTACTCCAACTTCCCCAGTCTTGGTGGGAGTACCCAAACCTAGCTTTTTGGGTCTAGAGGGGCTCTGTAGGTTTGGGTTGGTGAGTTTAGGCGGTGAGGTGAGCTTGGACTAACACTGCGCTCCGAATCCCGCCTACTCTCTCCTTTTGCAAACCTCTTTTCTAAATCCGTCTTTTGAACCCTCCGGGTATCCCTGAGCACCGCTCCTCTGCCCCCTCCTCCCCCCCGCCCCGCCCCGCCACTTCCATGGTAGTCAGTAGGATAGCGCCAGACACAGGGATGGGGTCAGTTAGACTGACTAGGTCGGGGTTCGCGCCCTCGCCAACAAATGGCATCCTGGGCCCCAAACCCGGAGACTTCTGGCTGTTTTTGCCCAACCTGGGGCAGAGTGGACCCTGAACCTTTGAGAAACGGCGTCTGTAAGGAGATGGTGGTCCCGGCTAAAAGCGGGGCATTGGGGAGGGAAGTTGAGAACAGAGGGCGCCAGGCCGAGATGTCGGGGTGCAGGACCTGCGGGAACCCTGGCAGGAAACGGCTTTTCTGGGAGCCAGTGGGGCGAAGGTCAGACTCACGCGTGCCGTCGAAGCGCGTGGCGATGGTGTCCAGGAAGGTGTTCTGCGGCGCCAGGAGTCCCCGCATGGCCGGCATCTTAGGCGGCCGTAGCCGCCCGCCCCATCCCTCCGGGGCGCGGGGGCTCAGCACCGGGGGAGGGCGCCCAGCTCGGCCGCCCCCCGCCCGGCCCCGCGCCCCCTAGTGAAGCCGTCGGAGGCCGAAGCCCACCCCGGGTTCGCAGGCCCGGCCAGCAGCCGGTGCGCGAGGGGGCGTCCCCGCCGTCGGGGCCCGGAGCATGGCGCGCGGCCTCTCGCGTCCTGGCCGCCCACGAATCCTGGGCTCCGAGCTCGTAGCGCGCTGCGCTCTCTGCACCTTCCGTTCGCGGCGGCGGCGGCGGCGGCGGCAGCGGCAGCGGCAGCGGCTCCTGTTTCGGCTGCGGGTCGGCTCCCGCTCGGGCTCCGCTCGGCGCCGGGTTCCCGCAGCTCCCTCCGTCTGTCGGGGAGAGGCGGCAGCCTCCCTCCCTCCCTCCGGCGCCCGCCGCCTGCACCGGGGTAACCATGGAGACGGGCACACCCAGGCAGGGCCGCCTCCTTAAAGGGACAGGCCTCCCGCCTAGGGATCTCCTCCCCTCGGGACCTCGGTGGGGGGCAGGGGAGGCGGCGGTCCCTCTACCCCCCGCCGCGGCGGCCGCCCGAGCCGCCCCAAGCGGCCCCGCCCGCCCCTCGGAGAAGACCGGCGAGCGCCTGGTCCCGCTCGGGCTGACTCAGCGCAGGGGCGAGGCATCTTTCTCTGCAGCATGGGGGTTCGCACTGAGCCTCGCAGACTCTCCTCCCCCGGAGGGACAAGAGGAGAGCTCCGGCGGGGGGTGAGCGGCTGGGGTGGGGGGTGTTTTAGAAGACGCTCCCCCCGGAAAAATATAGTGGGAAAGGGGGGCTGGGCAACTGGGCGGAGGTGGGGGAGGCCGGTAGTTGGCGGAGGTTGCGGCCCCTGGAGGGGCCCCAACTGTACATAAAAGTCTAAAAGGAGTTGGGGAGGGCGGTGTCTAAACACAGCCTCTGGGCATCCAGGCCATGCTCAGCCTCAACTTGACCCTCATCACTGGGAGGTACAGCTGCAGGCAGGAACTGTCGGGAGACTGGAGGGTGGGCAGCCCTGGAAGTAGGGTTGAGACGCTCTCCGCGAGTGCCGGTGTGTGTGTGTGTGTGTGTGTGTGTGTGTGTGT
>NW_027405374.1:0-2007 GCF_003265705.2 Callorhinus ursinus | reverse complement strand
GTGACCCCGAGGGTCCTGAGACCACACTGTCCCACGAGGGTTCCACCCCCAGCTTAGCCACTGGAGTGACGTCCCTCAGCGGAGCCGACTTCTAAAAGGTCCGATTTTGTGCTCCACGGCTCTAGCACTTGCCAGAAGCGGCCGACGGAGGCCCCCTCCCCCGCCGTCTATCCTCCCGAATATCGCCTCGGATTCACTTCTCCGCACGTCCTACCTTCCAGTTAGTGGTCGCTTCTCTGTTCAGAGAGTTGTTGCTACTCTCTTCTTCGGTCTCCTATTGAGTCCGTAGGTGTTCAGAATGGTTTGATCCCTATTCAGCTGAATTCCCGAGACCAGACGAAATCCAGGTCTCCCACTCCTCCGCCATCTTGCTCCGCCTCCCCCCCCCCACACATGTCTTAATAATAAATCCTACCACAATAATACTGTTACTTCTAACAAGGGCAACAAACATTTGCATGGTACTTTAAAGTTTATAAAACACTTTCCCACTCGATGTGCCTTAAAACCACAGAATCAGAAATATTTAAGTCAGGCAATCTTTCTGAGTTGAAAGTATTTATGTTCAATTTTCTACAACTAGCAAATTTGAGAGATTACCTTTTACAGATATTGTAAAGAAACCCCCTGGAGGACCATTTCCAGCTATGCCAAAATGCATGCTGACACCCTTCAAGTTAAAAAGAGCAAGCAAAAACATTTCAACTATTTTAACTATGTGAAACAAAGCAGTGGGGAATGCACATGACTTTGCAGAAGCAACATTATTCAGCAAAAAGGACATGCATTCTGCATAAGGCTATAAAATAATTTTTTTTCTTGGAGCATATTTTTAGACCATTGAACTGCAAGAATGCTGATTTCTTTCTGGAACAAATTGATTATCAAGAATTACTGAAACTGTTAAAAAATAGCAACTAATCTAAATTCCTTGTCTGACAAGCATCAAGGAAAATTATGTACTCATAGCCACAAGAAGGATATGCTATATGATTCTCACATATATTGAAACTGTAAATCACCTAAAAACTAATAATTTCACTCAGCTACGTTTTTGCTTGGTACATCAGGTATTTCTATATCAATCCTTAATTCATGGATCCAGGAAACCATTGGCCAAAGAGAAAATGCACAGGGGCCTGGAGGTGTGAGTTGCTGTCTGTGGTACTGAATCACCCATCGACTCACCTTAGGTTCTGGTTGTTTTGCTTCACACTAGGAGGGCCAAATTCAGAATCGGGGTTTAGAAACCCTGTTCTCATTCTAAACTGTATGACTAAGTGCGTGATAAGGGACAGATTACTCCCTTGTTCTCTCTCAACCTTGATTTCTTCTAAATGTAAAATGAGCAGGTTGAACAAGAGGACTCTAAGCACCAACATCCTAGGATTTGGTGACTTTAACTATTTTGCCAAATATTGCCAACGTATTTGAACAAGCTGCAGGGCTCTCGATGATTCAATAAAATGTTATTAAGGGTCATGTCTTATGTTCCAGGTACTATGCTAGGCACTAAATATACAATGGTATATTAGTTAGAACCTTTTTGATTGATATAGAGATAAAACACAGCAGCTTCTGTGAAGAATGGGTAATAATGGAGCAACTTGTGGGATTACAGCTGGGACTAAGGAACAATTGGACTGAGGATCTGTGACACTCAGTTCTTCTTTCTGCTTTATTCCAAAATGATTTCTTCTATTCAGAATGTGTGTGGCAGACAGTCTAAGATGACCCTCAGTTACCTCAGCTCCCTAACATTCATGACCTTGTGTAAACTCTCCCCCCCCCCTTGGATGTGGATCTGGACTTGCTTCTAACCAGCACAATATGGCAAAGGTAATGGGATGTCCCTTCTGTGATTACATTACATAAGATTGTAGCATCTTTCTTGCTAGCACATTTTCCCTTGCTGTATTGGATGACACCAATGGACATGCTGGGGAGGTTCATGTAGCGAGGAATTGAAGGCAACTTCCAGCCAGTAACCAGGCAGGAACTGAGGGT
>NW_027405373.1:0-2007 GCF_003265705.2 Callorhinus ursinus | reverse complement strand
GTCTGGCCAGGTTTATATACAGTAAGCTAGGCACAGACAACAGGATGATTGCAGATTGTAATAACTGCTGTGACAAATAAGAAAACAATGTGATGCAACCGAGAGTAACTAATGTATGTTTATAGGCTACTTTCATTAGGAAAGACCTGAAGGAGGGGAGGAAGCCAGCCAGAGAAAGAGCCAAAGAGTCTGAGAAATAGTTTTCAAAATAAAAGGGGAAAGTGCAAAGATCTGAGGTAACAAAGAAATAGAAAAAAGAATCAAATACACGGATATATAGTAGAAGATGAAATTGGAAACTAGATCATACAGGGTGCTTTGTAGACTCTCTTTAACAATTTGTATTGTAAGTATGAGAGGCTGTCATTGAAAGATTTTTTTAAAGATTTTATTTATTTCTTTGAGAGACAGATAGCAAGAGCAGGAGCAGAGAGGAGAGGGAGAAGCGGGCTTCCCGCTGAGCAGGTAGCCCGATGCAGGGCTCCATCCCAGCACCCGGGGACCACGACCCGAGCCAAAGGCAGACACTTAACTGACTGAGCCACCCAGTCGCCCGTCATTGGAAGATTTTAAGCAATAGAGTGATACTATGTGAATTTATGTTTTTAAACTCTGCCTCTTGGAACATAAGGAGGCCAGAATGTAAATTGAAAGACCATTCGGAAGGCGGTTGTAATTTTCCAGGGAAGGTACGTGGATAGCTTGGACTAAGGTAGAGATAAGATATTTTTTTGAGGTTTCTGTCAACTAGTCAGTGCTAGACTGGATTGGGAGGCCCAGGAAAGGGGTAATCAAGGATGACTCCTAGGTTTGGGCTTGAACAGTTGAGTATGTAATGGTGTCATTTGCTGAGATGGCAACAAAGAGAAACGAACATATTGAGGTGGGAAGGGGAGCAAAAAAGGGAATATTCCATTAGGGACATAGTAATCTTGAAATGCTCGATAGATATCCAGTTGGAAGTTTTGAGTAGACAGTTTGGTCCATGAGACCGGAACGTGGATGAAAGTCTGCCCCGGAAATATAAATCAGTGTAAGTATATGGTCTTTAAAGCTATGTAACTGGACGAAGTCACTCGCAGAGAGTTTGTATGGGGAAGAGGACCAGAACTGAGCTCTGAAGTACTGCAACCTTCATTGCTTCAGCAGTGAGGGAAGCCAGCCAAGGAGCCAGGGAGAAACTGTCCAAAAGGGAGGAGCACCCAGGACTATGTGAAGGCAGAAAGAAAGTGGGGTCCATATTGAATGCGGTTGAGGGCAAGAAAGTACCCATCGAATCTGGTAACCAGGAGGGCAAAAGCAGTGTCCGTGGCTTGGTGGGAAAAGTTGAGGAGGGTCTGAGAGATGAGGAAGAGGAGACAGTATGGCTGGAAGCAGGCCCCTGACACTCTCCTCTCCTCCAAGACCCTTGAGAAGAAGGAGCGCTGGTTTACCCGTGCAGTGCAGGGAAGGGAATTTCAAATTATTGCCTCAACTGCTTTTCTTACTAGGTGATGGGGAGATGGCTCACTTTTTTTTTTTTTTAACCCGTACATTGATAAACATTGCCAAGTGTTGGTTCCAGGGATGGGGGCTGTGTACTTGCATATACGGGCATGTTTTTCATCATGCTAGGAGTTGATTTAGTTTGGTCAAACATTCTTTTAACTTTAAAATGTCTCTTTATAGACTTCACCATGACAGTAAACATCCGTTTAATGCCTGCTCAGATTTCTTCTAGTACAGCTAGTGTTCTAAATTGAAAATGATCACAGCCCCATCTCGTGGACTTGTTTAGCTAGTGAAGGTGCAACTGTGGCGTGTTGTCTATTCTCCGCGACTCTCTCTGGAAGACAGTCAAGGCTTTTGTGAGCTTACTGGCTATCTGGTAAATGAATACAAAAACCAAATGTTTGGCCACTTAGCTTTATTTTTGTTTTGCTTATAATTTCAGAGATTCTACGTTAAACCCCATAACTTTATGGGACAAATAGAGGCCACTGGGCTAGTGGGGATACAACTGGGAGA
>NW_027405372.1:0-2007 GCF_003265705.2 Callorhinus ursinus | reverse complement strand
TCTTATAATTGTTTGTATTTCTTTGGTGTTGGTTGTGATCTCTCCTCTTTCATTCATGATTTTGTGGATTTGGGTCCTTTCTCTTTTCTTTTTGATCAGTCTGGCCAGGGGTTTATCAATCTTGTTAATTCTTTCAAAGAACCAGCTCCTAGTTTCGTTGATCTGTTCTACTGTTCTTTTGGTTTCTAGTTCATTGATTTCTGCTCTGATCTTTATGATTTCTCTTCTCCTGCTGGGTTTAGGCTTCATTTGCTGTTCTTTCTCCAGCTCCTTTAGGTGTAGAGTTAGGTTGTGTATTTGAGACCTTTCTTGTTTCTTGAGAAAGGCTTGTATTGCTATATAGGTTCCTCTCAGGACTGCCTTTGCTGTATCCCAAAGATGTTGAACAGTTGTGTTTTCATTTTCATTGGTTTCCATGAATTTTTTTAATTCTTCTTTAATTTCTTGGTTGACCCATTCATTCTTTAGTAGGATGCTCTTTAGCCTCCATGTATTTGAGTTCTTTCCGACTTTCCTCTTGTGGTTGAGTTCTAGTTTCAAAGCATTGTGGTCTTAAAATATGCAGGGAATGATCCCAATCTTTTGGTACCGGTTGAGACCTGATTTGTGACCTAGGATGTGATCAATTCTGGAGAATGTTCCATGGGCACTAGAGAAGAATGTGTATTCCGTTGCTTTGGGATGGAATGTTCTGAATATGTCTGTGAAGTCCATTTGGTCCAGTGTGTCATTTAAAGTCTTTATTTCCTTGTTGATCTTTTGCTTAGATGATCTGTCCATTTCAGTCAGGGGGGTGTTAAAGTCCCCCACTATTATTGTATTGTTGTCAATGTGTTTCTTTGCTTTTGTTATTAATTGCCTTCTATAATTGGCTGCTCCCATATTCGGGGCATAGATATTTACAATTGTTAGATCTTCTTGTTGGATAGACCCTTTAAGTAGGATATAGTGTCCTTCCTCATCTCTTATTACAGTCTTTGTTTTAAAATCTAGTTTGTCTGATATAAGGATTGCCACCCCAGCTTTCTTTTGGTGTCCATTAGCATGGTAAATGGTTTTCCACCCCCTCACTTTCAATCTGGGGGTGTCTTTGGTTCTAAGATGAGTCTCTTGCAGACAGCATATGGATGGGTCTTGTTTTTTAATCCAATCTGATAGCCTGTGTCTTTTGATTGGGGCATTTAGCCCATTTACATTCAGGGTAACTATTGAAAGGTATGAATTTAGTGCCATTGTATTACCTGTAAGGTGACTGTTAACTGTCCTTTGTCTGTGTTCGTTTCTGCTCGTTGCTGCTTTTAGGTTCTCTCTTTGCTTAGAGGACCCCTCTCAATATTTCTTGGAGGGCTGGTTTCGTGTTTGCAAATTCCTTTAGTTTTTGTTTGTTCTGGAAGCTTTTTATCTCTCCTTCTATTTTCAATGATAGCCTAGCTGGATATAGTATTCTTGGCTGCATATTTTTCTCGTTTAGTGCTCTGAAGATATCTTGCCAGTCCTTTCTGGCCTGCCAGGTCTCTGTGGATAGGTCTGTTGCCAATCTAATGTTTCTACCATTGTAGGTTACATATCTCTTCTCCCGAGCTGCTTTCAGGATTTTCTCTTTGTCTCTGAGACTCGTAAGTTTTACTATTAGATGTCGGGGTGTTGACCTATTATTATTGATTTTGAGAGGGGTTCTCTGTGCCTCCTGGATTTTAATGCCTGTTTCCTTCCTCACATTAGGGAAGTTCTCTGCTATAATTTGCTCCAATACACCTTCTGCCCCTCTCTCTCTTCTTCTTCTGGGATCCCAATAATTCTAATGTTGTTTCGTCTTATCTTATCACTTATCTCTCGAATTCTGCCCTCGTGATCCTGTAGTTGTTTCTCTCTCTTTTTCTCAGCCTCTTTATTTTCCATCATTTGGTCTTCCATATCGCTGATTCTCTCTTCCGCCTCATTTATCCTAGCATTTAGTGCTCCCATTTTTGATTGCACCTCATCAATAGCCTTTTTGATTTCGATTTG
>NW_027405371.1:0-2007 GCF_003265705.2 Callorhinus ursinus | reverse complement strand
TCACAGACATATTCAGAACATTCCATCCCAAAGCAACAAAATACACATTCTTCTCTAGTGCCCATGGAACATTCTGGGATCATTCCCTGCATATTTTCAGACCACAATGCTTTGAAACTAGAACTCAGTCACAAGAGGAAAGTCAGAAAGAACCCAAATACATGGAGTCTAAAGAACATTCTGCTAAAGAATGAATGAGTCAACCAGGAAATTAAAGAAGAATTTAAAAAATTCATGGAAACCAATGAAAATGAAAACACAACTGTTCAAAATCTTTGGGATGCAGCAAAGGCAGTCTTGAGAGGAAAGTATATAGCAATACAAGCCTTTCTCAAGAAACAAGAAAGGTCTCAAATACACAACCTAACCCTACACCTAAAGGAGCTAGAGAAAAAACAGCAAATAAAGCCTAAACCTAGCAGGAGAAGAGAAATAATAAAGATCAGAGCAGAAATCAATGAACTAGAAACCAAAAGAACAGTAGAACAGATCAACGAAACTAGGAGCTGGCTCTTTGAAAAAATTAACCAGATTGATAAACCCCTGGCCAGACTTAACAAAAAGAAAAGAGAAATGACCCAAATCAACAAAATCATGAATGAAAGAGGAACGATCACAACCAACACCAAAGAAATACAAACAATTCTAAGAACATATTATGAGCAACTCTATGCCAGCAAATTAGATAACTTGGAAGAAGTGGATGCATTCCTGGGGATGTGTCAACTACCAAAACTGAACCCGAAGAAATAGAAAACCTGAACAGACCTCTAACGACTAAGGAAATTGAAGCAGTCATCAAAAGTCTCCCAGGAAACAAAAGCCTAGGACCAGATGGCTTCCCAGGGGAATTCTACCAAACATTTAAAGAATTAATACCTATTCTTCTGAAACTGTTCCAAAAAATAGAAATGGAAGGAAAACTTCCAAACTCATTTTATGAGGCCACCAATACCTTCATCCCAAAACCAGAAAAAGACCGATCAAAAAGAATTACAGACCGATATCGCTGATGAACATGGATGCAAAATTCTCACCAAAATACTAGTGAATAGGATCCAACAGTACATTAAAAGGATTATCCGCCATGACCAAGTGGGATTTATCCCTGGGCTGCAAGGTTGGTTCAACATCCACAAATCAATCAGTGTGATGCAATACATTAACAAAACAAATAACAAGAAACATATGATCCTCTCAATAGATGCAGAAAAAGCATTTGACAAAATACAGCATCCTTTCTTGACCAAAACTCTTCAGAGTATAGGGATAGAGGGTACATACCTCAATATCATAAATGCCATCTATGAAAAACCCACAGCGAATATCATTCTTAATGGGGAAAAACTGAGAGCTTTCCCCCTAAGGTCAGGAACAGGGCAGGGATGTCCACTCTTACCACTGCTATTCAACATACTATATTAGAAGTCCTAGCCACAGCAATCAGACAACAAAAATAAATCAAAGGCATCCAAATCAGCAAAGAAGAGGTCAAATTCTCACTGTTTACAGATGATATGATACTTTATGTTGAAAACCCAAAAGACTCCACACTAAAACTGCCAGAACTCATACAGGAATTCAGTAAAGTGGCAGGATATAAAATCAATGCACAGAAATCAGTGGCATTCTATACACCAACAAGACAGAAGAAAGAGAAATTAAGGAGTCAATCCCATTTACAACTGCACCCAAAACATTAAGATACCTAGGAATAAATCTAACCAAAGAGGCAAAGAATCTGTACTCAGAAAACTATGAAATACTCATGAAAGAAATTGAGGAAGACACAAAGAAATGGAAAAACGTTCCATGCTCATGGATTGGAAGAACAAACATTGTGAAGATGTCAATGCTACCTAGAGCAATCTACACATTCAGTGCAATCCCCATCAAAATACCATCCCCTTTTTTCAAAGAAATGGAACAAATTATCCTAAAATTTGTATGGAACCAGAAAAGACCCTGACCAGCCAGAGGAATGTT
Organism: Callorhinus ursinus; assembly: GCF_003265705.2. Taxonomy (NCBI): domain Eukaryota; kingdom Metazoa; phylum Chordata; class Mammalia; order Carnivora; family Otariidae; genus Callorhinus; species Callorhinus ursinus. Next base: position 21 of record NW_027405371.1, on the reverse strand, counting down.
GATAAAGAAAAGCAAAGCTGG
>NW_027405370.1:0-2008 GCF_003265705.2 Callorhinus ursinus | reverse complement strand
CAATTCTGGAGAATGTTCCATGGGCACTAGAGAAGAATGTGTATTCCATTGCTTGGGATGGAATGTTCTGAATATGTCTGTGAAGTCCATTTGGTCCAGTGTGTCATTTAAAGTCTTTAATTCCTTGTTGATCTTTTGCTTCGATGATCTGTCCATTTCAGTAAGGGGGGTGTTAAAGTCCCCCACTATTATTGTATTGTTGTCAATGTGTTTCTTCGTTTTTGTTATTAATTGCCTTATATAATTGGCTGCTCCCATATTAGGGGCATAGATATTTACAATTGTTAGATCTTCTTGTTGGATAGACCCTTTAAGTAGGATATAGTGTCCTTCCTTATCTCTTTTTATAGTCTTTAGTTTAAAATCTAATTTGTCTGATATAAGGATTGCCACCCCAGCTTTCTTTTGGTGTCCATTAGCATGGTAAATGGTTTTTCCACCCCCTCACTTTTAATCTGGGGATGTCTTTGGATCTATAATGAGTCTCTTGCAGACAGCATATCGATGGGTCTTGTTTTTTTATCCAATCTGATAGACTGTGTCTTTTGATTGGGGCATTTAGCCCATTTACATTCAGAGTAACTATTGAGAGGTATGAATTTAGTGCCATTGTATTGCCTGTAGGTGACTGTTACTGTATATTGTCTGTGTTCCTTTCTGATCTATGCTGCTTTTAGGCTCTCTCTTTGCTTAGAGGAGCCCTTGCAATATTTCTTGGAGGGCTGGTTTCATGTTTGCAAATTCCTTTAGTTTTTGTTTGTCCTGGAAGCTTTTTATCTCTCCTTCTATTTTTCAATGACAGCCTAGCTGGATATAATATTCTTGGCTGCATGATTTTCTCATTTAGTGCTCTGAAGATATCATGCCAGTCCTTTCTGGCCTGCCAGGTCTCTGTGGATAGGTCTGTTGCCAGTCTAATGTTTGTACCATTGTAGGTTACATATCTCTTCTCCCAAGCTGCTTTCAGGATTTTCTCTTTGTCTCTGAGACTCTTAAGTTTTACTCTTAGATGTCGGGGTGTTGACCTATTTTTATGGATTTTGAGAGGGGTTCTCTATGCCTGCTGGATTTTGATGCCTGTTTCCTTCCTCACATTAGGGAATTTCTCTGCTATTATTTGCTCCAATAAACCTTCTGCCCCTCTCTCTCTTTTTTCTTCTTCTGGGATCCCAATTATTCTAATGTTGTTTCATCTTATCGTATCGCTTATCTCTCGAATTCTGCCCTCGTGATCCTGTAGTTGTTTCTCTCTCTTTTTCTCAGCCTTTTTATATTCCATCATTTGGTCTTCTATATCACTGATTCTTTCTTCTGCCTCATTTATCCTAGCAGTTAGTGCCCCCATTTTTGATTGCACTTCATTAATAGCCTTTTTGATTTCGACTTGGTTAGATTTTAGTTCTTTTAGTTCTCCAGAAAGAGTTTCTCTAATAACTTCCATGCTTTTTTCAAGCCCAGCTAGTATCTTTAAGGTCATGATTCTGAACTCTATGTCCGACATCGTAATAATGTCCGTATTGAGTAGGTCCCTGGCTGACGGTACTATCTCTTGTTCTTTTTGCTGAGGTGATTTTTTTCATCTTGTCGTTTTGTCCAGAGGAGACTAGATGAATGAGACAACAAAATGTTAACAGGGTAACAACGTCCCCAGCAAATATACTGTATACCAATCAGAAAAGACCTGAAACCAGGGGAAAAGGGAAAGGGAAAGAAAGAGAAAAGAAAGAAGAAACAAACAAAAAGAAAAAGATAAAAACAAAAACAGAACAATACAAAAAAAACAGAATATGATCAAATATGATCAGGCTAGTGCATAGAACAGTGCCACACACTAGATTTGGGGCGTATTTTGGTCTGTGAGAAAAAAGTGCCTCCTAAAATTTTAAAGGAAGAAAGACATATATGTAGAAAATAATGGTTGATACAATGAAGGGATGGAAGATGATTGTAAAGATGAAAATTATAAAAGATTTTATAAGAGGAATTGATAAGATAAGAAGTTGTTTGA
>NW_027405369.1:0-2008 GCF_003265705.2 Callorhinus ursinus | reverse complement strand
AATAAGCAGAGACTCTGAGTGTGAGATCCAGACCATACCTGGCTTGTCAACACATACCGCCTTGTTCTAACTTCAAAAATCAAGATTTAGGAAACCACAATGAACCCTGAGACACAAGCAATTCTACCCTGTTGGAGGGTGACAGACAGAAGACAGATTTGATGGGGGAGGGTATGGATTGAGTTGGGGAGGGCAGGTAGGAAGAAGTCCATAAAACATCCCTTCATAGATTAGATAGATAGATAGATAGATGATAGATAGATAGATAGATATAGATATAGATATAGATATAGATATAGATATAGATATAGATATAGATATATTTTATATATCTATATTTATGTTTATATTTATTTATTTCATCTTTGTTTTCTTGGTAGTAAAGGGCTCACTGGGTCTGTTTGTTGTGGGATCAGATCAGGAAGCGGCGGTCTGTGCTGGGATATCTGTGGTCTCCATTTCATAATACAACTTTTCATTAGAAAAGGTCTTCCCCTTCAAGATCTCCGTGAGTTGCTGTTGTTGCTTGGGAAGATAAAGTACTTGGGGAGCTTTAGTTATAGGTGGGGGAGCAGGTAGGGGTGGGGGTGGGGCTGGGGTTGGCGCGGTGGGTTTGGGTCGAGGTCGAGATCGAGAGGAAGGGGGGCTGGGAGGAGGTCGAGGAGGGCGTTGGGAGTACAACTGAGGGCGAGCAGAAGGGCGGACAGAGAGTTGTCTAACCGGGATTGCTTGAGAAATAAGATGGGGAGGGGTGGGCGATTGAGCCATGTGCAAGGCATTAGAACTGATCTTGGAAGCAGTCCAAGTCAGATAGGGCCAAGTGGCCGTGTAGAATCCAGGGCGCTTAGTTCGGGCACAGGATACCCCGCAGGTTGTGACTCCCACAACCACATACGTGTTTGCCACGTTTTCTCTGCACATGAGAGGCCTGCCGCTGTCCCCCTGCCCAGAAGGACACAGAAGTCACTCTCTGTCTGAGTCACTTTTCCCCTGCCCAGAAGGGCCATATGCTCTGGAAGGACAGTTTGTGCAGTCACATGGCTTCTTGCTGCCATGAACACAAGTGGTGGTGGTAAAGTTTGAGTTGGTATCAACGGCCTCAGGTGGATAGGAGAAGGGGATTGATTGTCACGGGTCACCTTGCAGTGAGGAGGGAAGATAAGCGACCCATGTGTCCAAGTATGAGGCATTATGCATGCATGGGCATGTGTGTACAAGTTGATTTGAAGGTTTTGGATTCTGGAGAGGAGAGATAAGCATTCTCTTCCAGGGTGGTGTTCAGGTGGTATGATCTCTGTGTCACAGTGGGATAAATTCTCACTATGGTTACTGGTCCTCTGTAGGGGCCCCAGGTATCACCTCCCATCTTCACTGCTACGGAATTGCACCAGGGAAAGGGTCACTGAAGCAGGGCCCTGGAGGGAGTGGATTTCAGGGATTCACAAAAGAGGTGTTGACAGAGAAAGGGTCGCCCGAAGGGAAGTTACCTGGCAGGTGTCGATCTTGCTTCAGGGTACCCTGCACACACATTGGTTGAACAATTACGCCCATTGTACCACTGGGTGGAGTTACAAAGTCGGGGTCGATGAGGTTCTCACGGGCTTCCTGCAGTGTATGTGCGATCCTGTAGGCTACAGCCAGGCGGCTGGGTGGTGATGGATCACAGAAGACATGTTTTTGGAAAGCCCTGCCTCCTCCCTCCACAGAACCCCCATCATCCTGAAATGCTCTACTTCAACCTAAAATTCATGAAAGTCAATGAGCATGGCCTCTCCTCAGACACTTGTGAAGGATGTGGGATTTTGGAGGCATATGCAGGTGAAGAGGAGGGGCAGTGCATGGAAGATGAGCAGATGTGGCTGCAGGAATGTGTGTTGATGTCAGATGAATATTCACAGCTACAGCCAGGATGTGTCACCTCATTTACACCCCACACTGACCCCCTGTGTTAAGCGCTGTGACTCACCTTGCCTCCAAACAAGAGCTTGGAGCACCACTTGCCCAAACA
>NW_027405368.1:899-2008 GCF_003265705.2 Callorhinus ursinus | reverse complement strand
TATGTGCCTAAGTTAAGATGGTGGAGACACAGGGGTGCCTAAATTTGTCTTGTCCCTTGAATACAACGATGATGTTATCGAATCATTCTCAACACCTAAGAAATCAGAGATGTGAGAAAACAAATGGTGCAAGTCCACAAGTAGAAAAGCTGCCAAGGTTTGGAACGTAGGAGCTGGAAAGGTTGAATTCTGTGTGATATGGCCGAGGACATGGTGGAAGGGAGGGATCCTGCTTGAAGAGGCTACTGCAAATTATTATAAGCAGCAGAGCACAAAGTCGTAACTTTTAGAAGTCTGATAGAGTGGAGGATGTGCCTGGCTTAAATGTGCTCAGGTGGAGGCCAGGAAGGATCCCAGGTGTGACAGACTGGTCCCAGGATCCCCACGGTCCCGAGAAGAATGGGCGGTGCTGATTGTGACAGAGTTCCCAGACATCAAAAATTTAATAATGGAGCTACCTAATGACCCAGCTGTAGGAACGGGAAAGAGGGCTGAGAACAGTCAGACTAGATGCCGGTTTTCTGCTTTGTGTTGCCATAAACTACGAACACTGCATGGTAACACGATCGCTTTCCTGGGATAGGGTGGCAAATAGCAGCGCAGGAGATCCTGAACAGGGAGAATTGTTGGGGTCCATGTTGAACATTTGGAGTTTTGAAACTCTGTCACATGCCTGAGTTAAAATGCTCAGGCACAGGCAGGTGAACACAGAGTTCTGATGGAAACCAGGGAAGGAAGCCTGATTGATTGCTTTCATGAGAGGGTTCACTGAAGAGTGGGGGGAAGGAATTTTCAGCTCCAGGTCAAGAAAGGGGGCACTGCCACATTCAACCTACCCATCAGCTCTGAAACTCTGCAGAGAGCAAAACAGTGCCACCTACTGGAGGCTGGGGGAGCATACACCCAGCCATGCCTCCGTGTGCACTGGACGAGAGCTATTCCCCCAGGACAAGTCCACTTGAGAATCAACTCAATGGGATCCTCGCCCAGAAGTTTCCCACAAAGAACTGGCTCACACCAAGTTAACTGATCAAAGAGGGCTGCAAAGCGTCAGCTCTTGCGGAAAACAGTGTAAAACATTCTTCACAATTTTATTCTTATATTTTATT
>NW_027405368.1:499-799 GCF_003265705.2 Callorhinus ursinus | reverse complement strand
GTATATTTCCTTTCAAACTTTTTTACGTTTTCTTATTTTGGTATCTAAACTCTTTGGAAAGCGGATCAGAAAAACAAGGGCATATTTTTTTTTTAATTGTTTTCCTTTTTTTGTTGTTGTTGTTGTTTTTCTCTGCTATCATTGTTATTGCTTTTTTTTTCTGTCTTTTTCACTTCTTTTCTTCCTGGAGTAAATGACGAGATGGAGAAATTCACTCCAAAAGAAAGAACAGGATGTAGTACTCACTGCCAGGGATTTAATCAATATGGACATAAGTAGGATGTCTGAACTAGAATTGAA
>NW_027405368.1:0-399 GCF_003265705.2 Callorhinus ursinus | reverse complement strand
CAAAAGAAAGAACAGGATGTAGTACTCACTGCCAGGGATTTAATCAAATGGACATAAGTAGGATGTCTGAACTAGAATTGAAAACAATGATTACACAGATTCTAGCTGGGCTTGAAACTAGCACAGAAGACACTAGAGAATCCCTTACTGTAGACGTAAAACAACTGAAATCTACTCAGGCCAACATTAAACATGCTATTACGTAGGTACAGTCCAAGTGGAAGCTACACAAAGTGGATGAATGATGCAGAAGAACAAATCAGTGCCATAGAAGATAAAATGATGGAAAATAGAGAGTTGAGAAGAAGAGAGAAAGAAATCTATTAGGTCATAAAGGGATACTTGGAGAAGTCAATGATTCCATAAAGAGAAATGATATCTATGTTATTGGGGTCCCAG
>NW_027405367.1:783-2008 GCF_003265705.2 Callorhinus ursinus | reverse complement strand
CTTCCTCTCCTGCTATCTTCTTCTTTTTCTTTTTTCTTAAAATATGTTGCGTTATTTGTTTCAGAGGTACAGATTTGTGATTCAACAGTCTTACACAATTCACAGCACTCACCGTAGCACATATCTTCCCCAATGTCTATCACCCAGCCACCCCATCCATCCCACGCTCGACCACTCCAGTAACCCTCAGTTTGTTCCTGAGATTAAGAATTCCTCATATCAGTGAGGTCATATGATACATGTCTTTCTCTGATTGACTTATTTCGCTCAGCTAAACACCCTCCAGTTCCATCCGTGTCGTTGGAAAAGGCAAGATCTTCTTTCTTTTGATGGCTGCATAATATTCCATTCGGTATATATACCACCTCTTCTTTATCCATTCATCTGTCGATGGACATCTTGGCTCTTTCCACAGTTTGGCTCTTGTGGACATTGCTGCTCTAAACATTGGGGTGCACGTACCCCTTCGGGTCCCTATATTTGTATTTTTGGGGTAAATACCCAGGAGTGCTATTGCTTGATCGAATGGTAGCACTAATTTCAACTCTTTGAGGAACCTCCAGACTGTTTTCCAGAGGGGTGGCCCCAGCTTGCATTCCCACCAACAGTGTAGGAGGGATCGCCTTTCTCCACATCCGCGCCAAAATCTATCGTTCCCTGACTTGTTAATTTTAGCTATTCTGACGGGTGTGGGGTGGTATCTCATGGAGGTTTTGATTTGGATTTCCCTGATGCCGAGCGATGTGGAGCACTTCTTCATGTGCCTGTTGGCCGTTTGGATGTCTTCTTTGGAAAAATGTCTGTTCGTGTCTTCTGCCCATTTCTTGATTGGATTATTTGTTCTTTGGGTGTTGAGTTTGATAAGTTCCTTATAGATTTTGGATACTAGCCCCTTATCTGATATGTCATTTGCAAATACTGACTCCCATTCTGTCGCTTGAATTTTGGTTTTGTGGACTGTTTCTTTTGCTGTGCAAAAGCTTTTTATCTTGATGAAATCCCAATAGTTCATTTTTGCCCTGGCTTCCTGTGCCTTTGGTGATGTTTCCAGGAAGAAGTTGCTGCGGCTGAGGTCGAAGAGTTTGCTACCTGTGTACTCCTTTAGGATTTTGATGGACTCCTGTTTCAGGTTTAGGTCTTTAAAACCATTTGGAGTCTATTTTTGTGTGTGGCGTAAGGAAATGGTCGGGTTTCATTCTTCTGCATGTGGCTGTCCAATTTTCGC
>NW_027405367.1:0-683 GCF_003265705.2 Callorhinus ursinus | reverse complement strand
CCAGGAAGAAGTTGCTGCGGCTGAGGTCGAAGAGGTTGCTACCTGTGTACTCCTTTAGGATTTTGATGGACTCCTGTTTCAGGTTTAGGTCTTTAAAACCATTTGGAGTCTATTTTTGTGTGTGGTGTAAGGAAATGGTCGGGTTTCATTCTTCTGCATGCGGCTGTCCAATTTTCCCAACACCATTTGTCGAAGAGACGGTCTTTTTTCCACTGGACATTCTTTCCTGCTTTGTCAAAGGTAAGTTGACCATGGAGTTGAGGGTCCCTTTCTCGGCTCTCGATTCTATTCCATTGATCTATGTGTCCGTTTTTGTGCTGGTACCATACTGGCTTGATGATGACAGCTTTGTAATAGAGCTGGAAGTACGGAATTGTGATGCCGCCGGCTTTGCTTTACTTTTTCAATATTCCTCTGGCTATTCGGGGTCTCTTGTGGTTCCATACAAATTTTAGGATTATTTGTTCCATTTCGTTGAAAAAAGTGGATGGTATTTGGATGGGGATTGCATTGAATGTGTAGATTGCTCTACGTAGCTTTGACATCTTCCCAATGTTGGTTCTTCCAATCCATGGGCATGGAACGTTTTTCCATTTCTTTGTGTCTTCTTCGATTTCTTTCCTGACTATTTTATAGTTTTCTGAGAACAGATTCTTTGCCTCTTTGGTTAAATTTATTCCTAG
>NW_027405366.1:0-2008 GCF_003265705.2 Callorhinus ursinus | reverse complement strand
GAGTGTCTGGGAGGGTCCTTCTGGTTCCTGCTCGCCTAGGCACAGGTGCGGTGGCGAGAAGCCCCGGAACCATCCCCCAATTTCAGCATTGTGCCCCTTGTTCCCCAGGGATGGTGCTAATGGTCTTTTGGGATTGTCGGGGAGGGCCCTCCAGGTTCCCGCTCCCCCCAGGCACAGGTGTGGTGGCAAAAACCCCCAGAGCAGTCCTGCAACGTCAACACTGTGCCCCATGTCTTCAGGGATGGTGCTAATGTTCCATCAGGATTATCTGGGAGGGTCCTCCAGGTTCCCGCTTCCTCAGGCACAGGTGTGGTGGCAAGAAGCCCCAGAGTCCTCCCCCAAATCCAGCATTGTGCCCCCAGGGGTCCTGGTGCTGGTCATGGGCTGTCAAGAGGGTACAGGTGGAACCTCCAGGTGGGGCCTGGAGGCTGGAGTAAACCAGATCGCACACAAGTTGCATGAGGAACAGGTGAGTTGAGTTGTTCATTTGGAAGAGTAATTTCGCTTCTCCGAACAGGTCAAAGTCATCGGTCTACTCTAGAATGAAGATAATGACTACTTAGAAACAAGTGTGTCTTTCCCCTTCTCCCAGAATTTGAAGCAGGTGTGTAGGCCATAGGTCAGAGGACCTACTTATCCCCAGCTGACAGCACTTATCTGCTCTGCATCTAGGAGACTCAAGTTTTTGAACATCAGCCTGTGAGTCTGTGATGCAGCATTTCACAGGATGTCAGGGTTCTCAGAAAGCAGCATTTCCATTTGGCACAGTGTCATTTTCCGGTCAGGACTTGCGGTCAAATTTCTCATGAACCCCAAATTTCCGGCTATTTCCTCTTTTCTCTAGTTGACCTAGGTTTAGGGTTAGAGTTGGGTACGGGTTAGGGCATGGGTTAGGGAACGGGAGAGGTTTAGGGTACGGGATAATGTTAGGGTACGTGTTAGGGTTGGGGTTAGAGGTAGGGTACGTGTTAGGGCACGGTTTAAGGTACAGGTTAGGGTTTAGGTTTAGGGTACCCTTTATGGTACGGGTTAGGGTTAGGGGACTCTTTCGGTTTAGGGTTCGGTTTAGGGGTAGGGTTAGGGGTTAGGGTTTGGGTAGGTGTTATGGTTAGGGTACGGGTTAGTTTTAGGGTACAGTTTAATAGTAGTGTTAGGGACCTCTACACATGTTCCGTGCCTGCTATCAGAGGAGGCTGGTGCAAACCTGGCATTGCAAGAATGAGCCAGGGGCTGCGCTTGGCATGGAACACAGCTCAGAGGGGCTTGAATCTGCTCTGGGGACCAGGCAAACCCACCCCCCTCCTGCCTTTGTCCCAGCCCCCATGGGAAGGTAGTCATGAACTGATTCTGACCTTGTCCTCTCCCAACACAGATTTCCAGGGGCTCCCATTACAGTTAGGCTCAGGTCCATGGTCCCTGTCTGTGCCCCTGTGCTGGGCAGTCCCCACCGTGGCTCCTGGCAGCCCTGAGTCCTAGTCACACATCCCTGTGGAATCCGCTGCCCTCCAGGGTGGATGGGCAATATGATGGCGCTCTCAGGAATAGAATGGCACAAAATGCCGGGATATCATTTCTACGCTGATGGAGTCTGTGACTTCTACTGGTTCCCTCTGTCCTGTTTTCATTCTCTGTCTCCTTCTGTGTCTCTGTGTCTGTGTCGCTCACAGGAGCAGATCTGTGTGTTCCATAGGCGATGTGAGAACTCTCAGAAGCCTCCCTTGTCCCCGTTTCCCTCTCTGGTCCTGGGGTTCCGTTCCGGCCTAAGGCCTCCTCACCCTGACCGGAGCACTGATTCTGGATCCTCTTCCACATGGGGACCCTGAGGAAGCAACACGGAGGGCCCTGACCTTGGTCTGCAGACTGGTGGCCCTCTGCTCTGCCACGTTCTGCGTAGCCAGATCCTCAGCCCCCCAAGCCCCGAGTCTGTCCTCTGCTGAAATGCACCTCGAAGGGTTAGAAACCATGTTCCAAAGACTGGGAACTCAGGGGTTCGGGGATGGATATCCAA
>NW_027405365.1:0-2008 GCF_003265705.2 Callorhinus ursinus | reverse complement strand
TTTTTTTTTAACATATATTGCATTATTTGTTTCAGAGGTACAAATCTGTGGTTCAACAGTCTTGCACAATTCACAGCGCTCACCATAGCACATACCCTCCCCATAGCACATACCCTCCCCAATGTCTATCACCCAGCCACCCCATCCCTCCCACCCCACCCCCACTCCAGCAACCCTCAGTTTGTTTCCTGAGATTAAGAATTCCTCATATTAATGAGGTCATATGATACATGTCTTTCTCTCATTAACTTATTTCACTCAGCATAACACCCTCCAGTTCCATCCACGTTGTGGCAAATGGCAAGATCTCATTCCTTTTGATGGCTGCATAATATTCCATTGTGTATATATACCACTTCTTCTTTATCCATTCATCTGTAGATGGACATCTTGGTTCTTTCCACAGTTTGGCTATTGTGGACATTGCTGCTATAAACATCGGGGTGCACGTACCCCCTTCGGATCCCTACATTTGTATCTTTGGGGTAAATACCCAATAGTGCAATTGCTGGATCGTATGGTAGCTCTATTTTCAACTTTTTGAGGAACCTTCATACTGTTTTCCAGAGTGGTTGCACCAGCTTGCATTCCCACCAACAATGTGGGAGAGTTCCCCTTTCTCCACATCCCCGCCAACATCTGCCGTTTCCTGACTTGTTAATTTTAGCCATTCTGACTGGTGTGAGGTGGTATCTCATTGAGCTTTTGATTTGGATTTCCCTGATGCCGAGCGATGTTGAGCACTTTTTCATGTGTCTGTTGGCCATTTGGATGTCTTCTTTGGAAAAATGTCTGTTCATGTCTTCTGCCCATTTCTTGATTGGATCTTTTGTTCTTTGGATGTTGAGTTTGATAAGTTCTTTATAGATTTTGGATACTAGCCCTTTATCTGATATGTCATTTGCAAATATCTTCTCCCATTCTGTCGGATGTCTTTTGGTTTGGTTGACTGTTTCTTTTGCTTTGCAAAAGCTTTTTATCTTGATGAAATCCCAATAGTTTATTTTAGCCCTTGCTTCCCTTGACTTTGGCGATGTTTCTAGGAAGAAGTTGCTGTGGCTGAGGTCGAAGAGGTAGCTGCCTGTGTTCTCCTTTAGGATTTTGATGGACTCCTGTCTTACATTTAGGTCTTTCAACCACTTGGAGTCTATTTTTGTGTACGGTGTAAGGAAATGGTCCAGTTTCATTCTTCTGCATGTGGCTGTCCAATTTTCCCAACACCATTTGTTGAAGAGACTGTCTTTTTTCCATTGGACATTCTTTCCTGCTTTGTCAAGGATTAGTTGACCATAGAGTAGAGGGTCCATTTCTGGGCTCTCTATTCTGTTCCATTGATCGATGTGTCTGTTTTTGTGCCAGTACCATACAGTCTTGATGATGACGGCTTTGTAATAGAGCTGGAAGTCCGGAATTGTGATGCCGCCAGCTTTGCTTTTCTTTTTCAACATTCTTCTGGCTATTCAAGGTCTTTTCTGGTTCCATACAAATTTTAGGATTATTTGTTCCATTTCTTTGAAAAAAATGGACAGTATTTTGATGGGGATTGCATTGAATGTGTAGATTACTCTAGGTAGCATTGACATCTTCACAATGTTTGTTCTTCGATTCCATGAGCATGGAACATTTTTCCATTTCTTTGTGTCTTCTTCAATTTCTTTCATGAGTATTTTATAGTTTTCTGAGTACAGATCCTTTGACTCTTTGGTTAGATTTATTTCTAGGTATCTTATGGTTTTAGGTGCAATTGTAAATAGGATCGACTCCTTAATTTCTCTCTCTTCTGTCTTGTTGTTGGTGTATAGGAATGCCACTGATTTCTGTGCATTGATTTTATATCCTGCCACTTTACTGAATTCCTGTATGAGTTCTAGCAGTTTTGGGGTGGAGTCCTTTGGGTTTTCCACATACAGTATCATATCATCTGCAAAGAGTGAGAGTTTGACTTCCTCTTTGCTGATTTCGATGCCTTTGATTTCTTTTTGTTGTCTGATTGCTGTGGCTAGGACTT
>NW_027405364.1:0-2009 GCF_003265705.2 Callorhinus ursinus | reverse complement strand
AATTGTGTAAGACTGTTGAATCACAGATCTGTACCTCTGAAACCAATAACGCAACATATTTTAAGAAAAAAGAAAAAGAAGACGATAGCAGGAGAGGAAGAATGAAGGGGAGTAAGTCGGAGGGGGAGAGGAACCAGGAGAGATGATGAACTCTGAAAAACAAACTGAGGTTTCTGGAGGGGAGGAGGGTGGGGGGATGGGTTAGCCTGGTGATGCGTATTGAGGAGGGCACATTCTGCATGGAGCACTGGGTGTTATGAACAAACAATGAATCATGGAACAGTACACCAAAACAAATTATGTAATATGTGGTGATTAACATAATAATAAAAAATAAGGGGAAAAAAAAGAAATACAAGCCTTTCCCCAGAACCAAGGAAGGTCTCCAATACACAATCTAACGCTACACCTAAAGGAGCTGGAGAAAGAACAGCAAATAAAGCCTAAAACCACCAGGAGAAGAGAAATAATAAAGGTCAGAGCAGAAATCAATGAAATAGAGACCAAAAGAACAGTGGAACAGATCAACGAAACTAGGAGCTGATTCTTTGAAAGAATTAACAAGATGGATAAACCCCTGCCTGGACTGATCAAACAGAAAAGAGAAATGATCCAAATCAACAAAATCATGAATGAAAGGGGAGAGGTCACACCCAACACCAAAGAAATACAAACCATTATAAGAACATATTAGGAGCAACTCTCCGCCAGCAAGTTAGATAACCTGGAAGAAACGGGTGCATTCCTAGAGATGTACCAACTACCAAAACTGAACTAGGAAGAAATGGAAAACCGGAACAGACCTATAACCACTAAGGAAATTGAAGCAGTCATCCAAAATCTCCCAAGAAACAAAAGCCCAGGGCTAGTTGGCTTCCCAGGGGAATTCTATCAGACATTTAAAGAAGAATTAATACATATTCTCCGGAAAATGTTCCAAAAAATAGAAATGGAAGGAAATCTTCCAAACTCATTTTTTGAGGCCACCATTACCTTGATCCCCAAACCAGACAAGGACGCCATCCAAAAGGAGCATTACAGACCAATATCCTTTATGAACATGGATGCAAAAATTCTCACCAAAATACTAGCCAACAGGATCCAACAGTACATTAAAAGGATTATTCACCACGACCAAGTGGGATTTCTCCCTGGGCTGCAAGGCTGGTTCAACATCCGCAAATCAATCAACGTGAGAGAATACATTAACAAAAGAAAGAACAAGAATCATAGGATCCTCTCAATAGATGCAGAAAAAGCATTTGACAAATACAGCATCGTTTCTTGATCAAAACTCTTCAGAGCATAGGGACAGAGGGTACACACCTCAATATCATAAAAGCCATCGACGAAAAACCTCCAGCGAATATCATTCTCAATGGGGAAAAGCTGAGAGCTTTTCCCCTATGGTCAGGCACGTGGCAGGGATGTTCACTCTCACCACTGCTATTCAACATAGTATTAGAAGTCCTAGCCACAGCAATCAGACAACCAAAAGAAATCAAAGGCATCCAAATCGGCAAAGAGGAAGTCAAACACTCACTCTTTGCAGATGATATGATACTTTATGTGGAAAACCCAAAAGACTCCACCCCAAAACTGCTAGAACTCATACAGCAATTCAGACAAGTAGCAGGCTATCAAATCAATGCACAGAAATCAGTGGCATTCCTATACACCGACAACAAGACAGAAGAGGGACAAATCAAGGAGTCGATCCCATTCACAACGGCACCCCAAACCATCAGATACCTAGGAATAAATTTAACCAAAGAGGCAAAGGATCTGTTCTCAGAAAACTATAAAATAGTCAGGAAAGAAATCGAAGAAGACACAAAGAAATGGAAAAACGTTCCATGCTCATGGATTGGAAGAACCAACATTGTGAAGATGTCAAAGCTACCTAGAGCAATCTCCACATTCAATGCAATCCCCATCCAAATCCCATCCCCTTTTTTCAAAGAAATGGAACAAATAATCCTAAAATTTGTACGGAACCGGAGGAGACC
>NW_027405363.1:601-2009 GCF_003265705.2 Callorhinus ursinus | reverse complement strand
ACCACACGTTTAGGAACTCTGTGAACCATAAAACGATCTGCCCAAAGAGCCTGCTGTGTGTCCAACATGGTGCTAGATGCTGGTGGCCAAGGCCCTGCCTGCATAGAGAATATCATCTGGGGAGAATTCAAACAGCAAGAACTAAGTGTGAGGATTATGACCAAATGAGCAAGCTGCACTGGGTTCCAGGCCCACAGTGCTGGAAGCCAACATTCAGTTTTCCACAAAGGAACAATTGGCCTTAAGCCAGGTACCATGGTGAAGAGTGAGATGAAGAAAGCTCTGTTTGTGCCTTCAGGAAACTTACCACGCAAATGAGCTGAAAGCTGAAGGTCCACCTGAGTGCTTCAGGATAGTGTATTTTTATATATTTGTCAGAGAGAGAGAACGTGGGCACACAAGCAGGGGAGCAGCAGGGAAAGGGAGAAGCAGACTCCCCACTAAGCCAGGAGCCCGATGCGGGACTCGATCCCAGAACCCTGGGATCATGACCTGAGCCGAAGGCAGATGCTCAACCGACTGAGCCACCCAGGAATCCCTCTAAGCCTTTTTCAACCTAGGTAACAAGGACAGTTCTTTCCTGACTGGTGATCCAGGGACCCCATAGTGAGTCCAGTTCCTGATCCTGTGGTCTGGATCCTTGTCCCTTGGCAGAAAGGGTTCAACAGCCACAGTTGGCATATGGCTAACATTTTGACCAGTATAGAATAAGAGGACAGGAAACTCAGGGAAGTAGAGGTGGATGGGAAGAGAAGAAGGAGAACTGGCAACATAAGCCTGGTCAACAATGATCAGAATAGTGAGCCCAGAAATAGACCTTCAACTCTATGGTCAACTAACCTTCAACAAAGCAGGAAAGAATGTCCAATGGAAAAAAGACAGTCTCTTCAACAAATGTTGTCAGGAAAATTGGACAACCACATGCAGAAGATTGAAACTGGACCATTTCCTTACACCACACACAAAAATAGATTAAAAATGGATGAAAGACCTAAATATAAGACGGGAATCCATCAAAATCCTTGAGGAGAACACAGGCAGTGACCTCTTCAACCTCAGCTGCAGCAACTTCTTCCTAGAAACATCACCAAAGGCAAGGGAAGCAAGGGCAAAAATGAACTATTGGGACTTCATCAAGATAAAAAGCTTTTGCACAGGAAGGGAAGAACGAAGGGGGGGAAATCAGAGGGGGAGATAAACCATGAGAGACTATGGACTCCGAGAAACAAACTGAGGGTTCTAGAGGGGAGGGAGTGGGGGGATGGGTTAGCCTGGTGATGGGTATTAAAGAGGGCACATACTGCATGGAGCACTGGGTGTTATACACAAACAATGAATCATGGAACACTGCATCAAAAACTAATGAGGTAATGTATGGTGATTAACATAACATAATTAAAAAAAAAAA
>NW_027405363.1:0-501 GCF_003265705.2 Callorhinus ursinus | reverse complement strand
ATCAAGAAATGGGCAGAAGACATGAACAGACATTTCTCCAAAGAAGACATCCAAGTGGCCAACAGACACATGAAAAAGTGCTCAACATCGCTCGGCATCAGGGAAATCCAAATCAAAACCTCAATGTGATACCACCTCACACCAGTCAGAATGGCTAAAATTAACAAGTCAGGAAACGACAGATGTTGGCGGGGATGCAGAGAAAGGGGAACCCTCCTATACTGTTGGTGGGAATGCAAGCTGGAGCAGCCACTCTGGAAAACAGTATGGAGGTTCCTGAAACAGTTGAAAATAGAGCTACCCTACGATCCAGCAATTGCAATACTGGGTATTTGCCCCAAAGATACAAATGTAGGGATCCGAAGGGGTACGTGCACCCCAATGTTTATAGCAACAATGTCCACAATAGCCAAACTGTGGAGTGAGCCAACATGTCCATCGACAGATGAATGGATAAAGAAGAGGTGGTATATATACACAATGGAATATTATGCAGCCATC
>NW_027405362.1:0-2009 GCF_003265705.2 Callorhinus ursinus | reverse complement strand
ATATTGGAGAGGATCTGGAGAGAGGGGAACCCTCCTACAGTGTTGGTGGGAATTCATGGTGTTGTGGCTATCAGGTTTGGTCAGCAAACCCTGAGATGGCAAATGAGAGGCTTACTCCAACTCCTTAGGAGAAAGGAGAGGCCTGGGGGCCAGATGCTGTAGTGGAGAAAGGCCTGGAGCCAAGCTCTCTCTCTGCTTTTACTGTGAGTTTAATTAAAACACCATGGGTAAGGCAAGGACTTCGTGAAGTACGTGACCACTACAGGTGCCTGCATTTAAGCATTTTCTCCCCGATAAGACCCTTGAGCCGCAGTAAGAATCTGGCCTTTTTCAGCCAAGTCACTTCAGAGAAGGCCAATGGTTCCGAGAAATCCTCCTTTGTTTTTAAATTAGTATCATCCAGGGAGGCATATTCAAGTCTGGTTTTATCTATCCAGGAACTGTGAATCCCCACATTCATGCACTCTGGAAAAGAGTATGGGGATTCCTCAAAAAGGTAAAAATAGAATTAGCCCAATGACCAAGAAATTGCACTACTAGGTATTGACTACACAGATACAAATGTAATGATCCAAAGAGGCACATGCACCCCAATGTTTATAGCACCAATGTCCACAATAGCCAAACTATGGAAAGAGCCCAGTTGTGCATGGACAGATGAAAGGATAAAGAAGATGTGGTATATATGTACAGTGGAATTTTACTCAGCCATCAAAAAACTGAAATCTTACCATGCACAATGACATGGGTGGAACTGGAGGGTATTATGCTAAGCAAAATAAATCAGTCAGTGAAAGACAATGATCATATGATTTCACTCATATGTGTAATTTAACAAACAAAACAGAGGATCTTAGGGGAAGGAAAGGATAAATCAAAGAAGATGAAATCATAGAGGCAGACACAGCATAAGAGACTCTTAACTACAGGAACTAAACTGAGGGTTGCTGGAGGGGGGGGCATAGGGTAACTGGGTGATGGACATTAAGGAGGGCATGAACACTGGTATGTAATGATGCATAACAGAAATCTACCTCTAAAACTAATACACTATGTGTTAATTGATTGAATATAAATAAAATCAAGTTAAAAGGAAAAGACACAGGCCTTACAACAAGGGTTCACACCCATACCCTGGCCTCTCTGTACACTTGCCCTCTTCTGGGTCCCTGACTTCCCACTCTGTGTGGCTCTCCCATGCACAGTATTCTCTCATTTACCATTTTGGTGAATCCTGATCTCTTTCTGCTCGCAGAGCTCAGCCCAGAGCAGAACAACTCAGATAGACTTTTGGGCAGAGGGCTCCCTCCCCCAAGAATGTGATGCCAGTCAGTCCCCAAGCAGCCTGTCTGCCTGATGGGGTCCCTGCTTCTCCAGCCTTCAAGGCTCCCGGGGATCTTTTTTGGGTGGATTCATCAGCCTGCAGACCAACTCTCAGTGCTAGAAGGCAGTGCGGTTGCCCCCAGACCAGGCTTCAAGGGGCATATGAGCATCGGTGCCAATTAAGGTTTTGAATGTCTGAATGGAGGCACTACCATATAGCCTACTACGGTGACCCAGCATTTTACCACAGCTGCCCTGTTTCAGTTCCCTAGCTCCTTGGACCTGTGGGGCCTGCACATGCCCTCTCCATACCTTGTCAGCCACCTTGGGCTCCAGGAGACACACCATTCTCATGGAGTACCAGGTGGATTTCAGAGCAACTGAACATCTTCAGGGTGGAGGGAGCTCAGAGCAGGACAATCTTTCTGAGGGGCAGATGGAAAGTAGTGGAAAATCTTTCCCATTTGGACTGGCTGCCTGATGGTGTCCCAGGCCTCTCGACCAAAGGAGGCTCCCAGGTGTCTTTCTAGAGGGAACTCCAACTATCCCTCTCTCCCTTCGCTGAAAAAGCAACCCAGATTCGTCCAGCTCTGCCTTCAGAGAAAATATGTGCAATTGCGTGGGATAAGGTTTGGGTTGCACAGATGCCAAGGAAGTCTGGGATCCATGTTCCAGGCCTGGGCTGT
>NW_027405361.1:0-2010 GCF_003265705.2 Callorhinus ursinus | reverse complement strand
GTGTGTGTGTGTGTGTGTGTGTGTGTGTGTGTGTGTGTGTGTGTGTAGAGGGGTTGCTCAGTGATGGGCTCCCACCCCCTATCAGGAAATGCAAGACCAGAGAGAAGGATAGGCAGAGAGCTGGGAAGCCCCACTGGGGGGTGAGTGTGAGGGAGAAGAAGAAGGGAGGGGGTTTGCACCACTTTCCAGGTGTTCAGAGCCCTGGGAACCCAGGATCCAGAAGCTCTGGTCACCTACTCCAAACTTCCCCAGTCTTGGTGGGAGTACCCAAACCTAGCTTTTTGGGTCTAGAGGGGCTCTGTAGGTTTGGGTTGGTGAGTTTAGGCGGTGAGGTGAGCTTGGACTAACACTGCGCTCCGAATCCCGCCTACTCTCTCCTTTTGCAAACCTCTTTTCTAAATCCGTCTTTTGAACCCTCCGGGTATCCCTGAGCACCGCTCCTCTGCCCCCTCCTCCCCCCCGCCCCGCCCCGCCACTTCCATGGTAGTCAGTAGGATAGCGCCAGACACAGGGATGGGGTCAGTTAGACTGACTAGGTCGGGGTTCGCGCCCTCGCCAACAAATGGCATCCTGGGCCCCAAACCCGGAGACTTCTGGCTGTTTTTGCCCAACCTGGGGCAGAGTGGACCCTGAACCTTTGAGAAACGGCGTCTGTAAGGAGATGGTGGTCCCGGCTAAAAGCGGGGCATTGGGGAGGGAAGTTGAGAACAGAGGGCGCCAGGCCGAGATGTCGGGGTGCAGGACCTGCGGGAACCCTGGCAGGAAACGGCTTTTCTGGGAGCCAGTGGGGCGAAGGTCAGACTCACGCGTGCCGTCGAAGCGCGTGGCGATGGTGTCCAGGAAGGTGTTCTGCGGCGCCAGGAGTCCCCGCATGGCCGGCATCTTAGGCGGCCGTAGCCGCCCGCCCCATCCCTCCGGGGCGCGGGGGCTCAGCACCGGGGGAGGGCGCCCAGCTCGGCCGCCCCCCGCCCGGCCCCGCGCCCCCTAGTGAAGCCGTCGGAGGCCGAAGCCCACCCCGGGTTCGCAGGCCCGGCCAGCAGCCGGTGCGCGAGGGGGCGTCCCCGCCGTCGGGGCCCGGAGCATGGCGCGCGGCCTCTCGCGTCCTGGCCGCCCACGAATCCTGGGCTCCGAGCTCGTAGCGCGCTGCGCTCTCTGCACCTTCCGTTCGCGGCGGCGGCGGCGGCGGCGGCAGCGGCAGCGGCAGCGGCTCCTGTTTCGGCTGCGGGTCGGCTCCCGCTCGGGCTCCGCTCGGCGCCGGGTTCCCGCAGCTCCCTCCGTCTGTCGGGGAGAGGCGGCAGCCTCCCTCCCTCCCTCCGGCGCCCGCCGCCTGCACCGGGGTAACCATGGAGACGGGCACACCCAGGCAGGGCCGCCTCCTTAAAGGGACAGGCCTCCCGCCTAGGGATCTCCTCCCCTCGGGACCTCGGTGGGGGGCAGGGGAGGCGGCGGTCCCTCTACCCCCCGCCGCGGCGGCCGCCCGAGCCGCCCCAAGCGGCCCCGCCCGCCCCTCGGAGAAGACCGGCGAGCGCCTGGTCCCGCTCGGGCTGACTCAGCGCAGGGGCGAGGCATCTTTCTCTGCAGCATGGGGGTTCGCACTGAGCCTCGCAGACTCTCCTCCCCCGGAGGGACAAGAGGAGAGCTCCGGCGGGGGGTGAGCGGCTGGGGTGGGGGGTGTTTTAGAAGACGCTTTCCCCGAGGAAAAATATAGTGGGAAAGGGGGGCTGGGCAACTGGGCGGAGGTGGGGGAGGCCGGTAGTTGGCGGAGGTTGCGGCCCCTGGAGGGGCCCCAACTGTACATAAAAGTCTAAAAGGAGTTGGGGAGGGCGGTGTCTAAACACAGCCTCTGGGCATCCAGGCCATGCTCAGCCTCAACTTGACCCTCATCACTGGGAGGTACAGCTGCAGGCAGGAACTGTCAGGAGACTGGAGGGTGGGCAGCCCTGGAAGTAGGGTTGAGACGCTCTCCGCGAGTGCCGGTGTGTGTGTGTGTGTGTGTGTGTGTGTGTGTGT
>NW_027405360.1:0-2010 GCF_003265705.2 Callorhinus ursinus | reverse complement strand
CAAAATACAACATCCTTTCCTGAGTACAACTCTTCAGAGTGTAGGGAAGGAGGAAACATTCCTCAAGTTCATAAAATCCATCTATGAAAAGCGAACAGCCAATATCATCCTCAATGGGGAAAAGCTGAGAGCCTTTCCCTTAAGATCAGGAATACGTCAAGGATGCCCACTCTCGCCACTATTGTTCAACATAGTACTAGAAGTCCTAGCAACAGCAATCAGATGACAAAAAGAAATAAAAGGTATTCAAATTGGCAAGGAAGATGTCAAACTCTCCCTTTTCGCAGACTACATGATACTTTATGTGGAAAACCCAAAAGACTCCACCCCAAATTAATAGAACTCATACAGCAATTCAGTAATGTGACAGGATACAAAAATCAATGCACTGACATTTTTCTATGTGCAAAGGGAATAAATCTGCCATTTACAACAGAAAATATACAATGTATGACAATAGAAGGGAATTTTTAAATCTGAAATAATAAAAGACTTTTCTGAATGATTTTAAAGGCAAAGCTTTTGGAATCAGAAAACCAGGTTTGAATGTCAGATCTACCACATATAAGCTGTTTGATCTTAGGAGAGACAACCAATCCATTCCAAATGTGAATATCCTTACTCAAATAGTGGGGACAGCAGAACCCATCCTCCTAGGGTGGCAGACAGCATTAGTCAGCATATGTAAAAAGCTTACAATATAGTTCCTTCCTGTGACTAAGTGAGTGATTATAACCAGTGAAAAGATTTGGCTGAGTTTTTCTTCTACCTCACAAATCTCTCCATCATTTTCATGCCTTCTATAATGAAGTATTACAAAGTAAAGATAGTTAGCATACCACTATTTGCATATTAAATACAATTTTTCATGTGAATATTCACTGTGAGAGAAGATGCTGACAAATGTATGTCTCAAGAACTGCTGTTGCAAGGGAATAGTTACCTGCATGGGTCTGAGGCTTTCTATAAATACAGAACACGCTCAAAACCAACACATCTTAAACAGTTCACTTCACATGCCTCCAAGCTAATGCTCTGTTTTCCTGCTCCTCTTAGCTGCAAAACTCCTTGTGTATGTTCTAATTTTCCTGGAACCACATTAGGTCCCCCATTCCTTCCTCTGTCTCATCCAACTGACTTCTATTCCCACCACGTATTGTCAACAATGATGCTTGTATTGCTGAGTCCAATGGACACTTCTCTTATGAGTCTACATAGTCTCAGATGAGCTCAGGAAAAGTTCTCAGCATCCATTCTCTCTGCTCCGTTCCTGAAATACCTGCTGAGCTCTCAAACTCACCTGGGTGGAGTCTCTTAAGAAGAAAGTCTCCTTGTGGAGGTCCGAATTCCTCCCTGGTTGGTTGATGGTGGAGACCAAAGCTCTGTTCCCAGACAGGACAGCAGGAAGCAGTGAAGCATGGGTGCCCCTGCCAGACTTAGGAACCCCAAAATGACAACCATGTCTTGTCCAGTCCAAGGTTTCACATGCTGAAGCTCTGCAGCAGAGGAGATATTTCAGGTCCCTGTGTCTGCTCTTTAGGCACTGTTTCCATTGTTACTCCCACCTCGGAGCACTCCATTCCCAGTGGGCCACTCGTCTGGACAGAAAGGCAACTTTTCCTGTTGATACTTTGTTCCTGGGAGGCCAGATTCGACGTCAGGTGAATCCAGTTTTGTATTCCCCATTCTCATGAACTTGCCTGCCTTCCAGCGTTCTAACCCTCTTGTGCTTTCCCTTAACCTTGAGATGATATTGAATTAATTTAGTTGAGGGTTTACCTTGCCATTTATAGTTTTGCTCTGGTGTTAATAAATAAGCCATGTAATCTTTTTCATGTGTGGTTTTTGTTTTTGTTTTGTTTTTTATGTTATGTTAGTCACCATACAATACATCATTAGTATTAGATGTGGTGATCCACAATTCATTGTTTTCGTATAACATCTAGTGCTCCATGCAGTACATGCCCTCCTTAATACCCATCACTGGGCTAACCCATCCCCCCACCCCCC
>NW_027405359.1:0-2011 GCF_003265705.2 Callorhinus ursinus | reverse complement strand
GTGCTACGGTGAGTGCTGTGAATTGTGTAAGACTGTTGAATCACAGATCTGTACTTCTGAAACAAATAATGCAACATATTTTAAGAAAAAAAAAGAAAAAGAAGAAGATAGCAGGAGAGGAAGAATGAAGGGGTGTAAGTCAGAGGGGGAGACGAACCAGGAGAGAGGATGGACTCTGAAAAACAAACTGAGGTTTCTAGAGGGGAGGCTGGTAGGGGGATGGGTTAGCCTGGTGATGGGTATTGAGGAGGGCACATTCTGCATGGAGCACTGGGTGATATGAACAAACAATGAATCATGGAACACTACACCAAAACAAATTATGTAATCTATGGTGATTAACATAACAATAAAAAATAAAAAAAACTAATGATGTAATATATGGCGATTTACATAACAATAAAAATTTAAAAAAATAATTTCACCGCTTTTGTAAACACTCCATTTGCACTTGATTTATTTCAACCTACAGTGATGTCTCCAATTTGCAATGTCATTGCAATGTCCATCACATTATGTTATTTATGTGTCTGCAGATTTTTCTTTAGTGACCCTCACACTCCATGGTTCCATGTGACTTTGGTGGACCTTTCAATCAGGTAGCTCCCTTTGCTACACTTTTTGGTGTGAGTAGAGCATTCAGACTGACCAATCAGAGTGTCCAGCAGTCTGGCTCAGTGATTCCTGTGGGGCAGAAAGGGCAGGTGACCCCGAGAGGTCAGATCAGAATTTGTTTGGGGGATTGACACAGATGTGGGGGAAAGAGGGCTCTTTCTCTTATTTAGTATAATAATATTACAGAAGAGTCGATCACAGCCAGGATTTGCCCCAGTTTCTCTTTGCTTCCCCTTCTGTTTCTTGGCTCTGCTTCCTTCTGTGAGATCTTCATGCTTAGGAAGGTTCTCTCTATGGACAGTTGTATTTTGGTGACACTGTTTGCATCTCCAGATCCAATCATGCCTAAGCATGAAGCATGAAGTCGCCCACTGGATATATAGGAATACAATCCATTCCTCTAATATACTTTTTGTACATTTGTCCTATCTCTCTGGATAGATAGTAGGTACCTAAGAGACAAATTCTAAGCCCAACACAATTTTTTGTTTTTGTTGTTGTCGTTAATCACAGTGCCCAGTATACTACTAAACATACAGCAGTTGATCAGACTATCTGGTGACTATTTGGTGAGTAACAAAGAACATAGGACACTAAGTTTGGTAGCAATATGTTGGATCCTTTTACTCCCGAATTAATCAGTGTGTAATGAGCAATTCAAAATATAGGTTCATATTTTAACCTTAGAGGGACTCCATGAGCTGAAAAATTGCTCCTTGGGTTGAATGATTTCTTTGAAATACTGTTTTCCCCCACTCACCATGTAATAAAATGAAAGTGAAGAACACAGGGATATAATGTAGGTTTTGAGGAAAGCAGAGTGTGGGAGTTCCATTTGGCGTGGGTATTTCATATTTCCAATTCTTCCTGTCTTGGAGAAACATTTGTGTTTCAGTCTCTGTAACATATTGGAAAGAATGTGATTTGGGGGCACGAGGAGTTGATCACACGGGTAATGTTCAGTGACATACTCCATGGCCTCCTGAGATGTGCTATGGAATCCCCTCCCTTCCCTTCCTCTTGTAGAAGCCCTGTTAGTGTCAGTGGCTGTTGGCTCTCAGCCTTTTCTTTTTTATTATTATTTTTATTATTTTTTTAGTGTTCTGTTAATCACCATATATTACATCATTAGTTTTTGATGTAGTGTTCCATGATTCATTGCTTGTGCATAACACCCAGTGCTCTACGCAGAATGTGCCCTCTTTAATACTCATCACCAGGCTAACACATCCCCCCAAACCCCTCCCCTCTAGAACCCTCAGTTTGTTTTTCAGAGTCCATCGTCTCTCATGGTTCATCTCCCGCTTTGACTTACTCCCCTTCATTCTTCCCCTCCTGCTATCTTCTTCTTCTTTTTTTTCTTAACATATATTGCATTATTTGTTTCAGAAGTACA
>NW_027405358.1:0-2011 GCF_003265705.2 Callorhinus ursinus | reverse complement strand
CCAGCTTTGCTTTTCTTTTTCAACATTCCTCTGGCTATTCGGGGTCTTTTCTGATTCCATACAAATTTTAGGATTATTTGTTCCATTTCTTTGAAAAAAGTGGATGGTATCTTGTTGGGGATTGCACTGAATGTGTAGATTGTTCTAGGTAGCATTGACATCTTCACAATATTTGTTCTTCCAATTCATGAGCATGGAACGTTTTTCCATTTCTTTGTGTCTTCCTCAATTTCTTTAATGAGTATTTTATAGTGTTTTGAGTACAGATCCTTTGCCTCTTTGGTTAGATTTATTCCTACGTATCTTATGGTTTTGGGTACAGTTGTAAATGGGATAGACTCCTTAATTTCTCTTTCTTCTGTCTTGTTGTTGGTGTGATGCCACTTATTTCTGTGCATTGATTTTATATCCTGCTACTTTACTGAATTCCTGTATGAGTTCTAGCAGTTTTGGGGTGGAGTCTTTTGGGTTTTCCACATAAAGTATCATAGCATCTGCAAAGAGTGAGAGTTTGACTTCTTCTTGGCCGTTTTGGATGCCTTTGATTTCTTTTTCTTGTCTGATTGCTGAGGCTAAGACTTCTAATATTATGTTGAATAGCAGTGGTGATAGTGGACATCCCTGCCGCATTCCTGACCTTAGGGGGAAAGCTCTCAGCTTTTCCCCATTGAGAATGATATTCGTGAGGGTTTTTCATAGATGGCTTTTATGATATTGAGGTATGTCCCCTCTATCCCTATAGTCTGAAGAGTTTTGATCAAGAAAGGATGCTGTACTTTGTCAAATGCTTTTTCTGCATCTATTGAGAGGATCATATGGTTCTTGTTCTTTCTTTTGTTAATGTCGTGTATCACATTGATTGATTTGCGGATGTTGAATCAACCTTGTAGCCCAGCGATAAATCCCACTTGGTCATGGTGAATAATCCTTTTAATGTACTGTTGGATCCTATTGGCTAGTATTTTGGTGAGAATTTTTGCATCCAGGATATTGGTCTGTAATTCTCCTTTTTGATAGGGCCTTTGTCTGGTTTGGGGATCAAGGTAATTGTGGCCTTAAATTTTTTTTTTTATAAAACGATAAAACGAGCTTGGAAGTTTTCCTTCCATTTCTATTTTTTTGGAACAGTTTCATAAGAATAGTTATCAATTCTTCTTGAAATGTTTGGTAGAAATCCCCTGGGAAGCCATCTGGTCTGGGCTCTTGTTTGTTGGGAGATTTTTGATGACTGCTTCAATTTCCTTACTGGTTATAGGTCTCTTCAGGTTTTCTATTTCTTCCTGGTTCAGTTTTGGTAGTTGATACATCTCTAGGAATGCATCCATTTCTTCCAGGTTATCTAATTTGCTGGCATAGAGTTGCTCATAATGTGTTCTTAGAATTGTTTGTATTTCGTTGGTGTTGGTTGTGATCTCTCCTCTTTCACTCATGATTTTGTTGATTTGGGTCATTTCTCTTCTTTTTGATAAGTCTGGCCAGGGGTTTGTCAATCTTGTTAATTCTTTCAAAGAACCAGCTCCTAGTTTCGTTGATCTGTTTTAATGTTCTTTTGGTTTCTATTTCCTTGATTTCTGCTCTGATCTTTATTATTTCTCTTCTCCTGCTGGGCTTAGGCTTTATTTGCTCTTTTTTCTCTAGCTCCTTTAGGTGTAGGGGAAGGTTGTGTATTGAGACCTTTCTTGTTTCTTGAGAAAGGCTTGTATTGCTATATACTTTTATCTTAGGACTGCCTTTGCTCCATCCCAAAGATTTTGAACAGTTGTGTTTTCATTTTCATTGGTTTCCATGAATTTTTTTAATTCTTCTTTAATTTCCTGGTTGACCCATTCATTCTTTAGTAGGATGCTCTTTAGTCTCCACGTATTTGAGTTCTTTCTGACTTTCCTCTTGTGATTCTGTTCTGTATTCAAAGCATTGTGGTCTGAAAATATGCAGGGAATCATCCCAATCTTTTTGTACCAGTTGAGACCTGATTTGTGACCTAGGATGTGATCTATTCTGGAGAATGTTC
>NW_027405357.1:706-2012 GCF_003265705.2 Callorhinus ursinus | reverse complement strand
TTTGGAAAAGCGAAATTACTCTTCTAAATGAACACCTCAACTCATTTATTCCTCATGCAACTTGAGTGGGATCTGGTTGACTCCAGCCTCCAGACCCCCACCTGGGGGATCCTCCTGTACCATCTTGACAGCACATGAGCAGCATCCCCGGGGGCACAATGCTGAATTTGGGGGATGACTCTGGGGCTTCTTGCCACCGCACCTGTGCCTGGGGAAGCGGGAACCTGGAGGACCCTCCCAGATGATCCTGATGGACCATTAGCACCATCCCTGAGGACATGGGGCACACTGTTGAAGTTGGAGGACTGCTCTGGGGCTTCTGGCCACCACACCTGTGCCTGGCGGGAGCAGGAACCTGGAGGGCCCTCCCAGACAATCACAACGGACCATGATCACCATCCCTGGGGAACATGGGGCAAAAGGCTGCAATTGGGGGATGGCTCCGGGGCTTCTTGCTACCGCACCTGTGCCTAGGGGAGCAGGGACCTGAAGAACCCTCCCAGACAATCATAACGGACCATTACCACCATCCCCCTGAGGACATGGAGCACAATGCTGAAGTTGGAGGTTGGCTCTGCGGCTTGTTGCCACCACACTTTGCCTGGGTTGGAGTCCCTTGGGCCTGAAACCAGCAGGGACGGAGCTCCAAGGGCAGAGAGGAGATTCCAGGAGGATTTCCATCCAGGGAAAAGGGGCCCAATGGAGGGCACAGAAGCAGCAAGCCCCACCGACCCGCAGGCCATTTGAACAGGATCACCTCCTGCACTTACTCAGTACGTTGTCCGTCTTCGTGTGTGGACAGTGAGCGGCCCACTCAGGGCTGGTCCACTTACAGAGGAGGACTAGAAACTTTTCAGTGCTTGCTCGTGGGTCAGTGGACCAACGCCCAAAGAAGCAGAGAATATCCCTCTTCCTCTGGAGCTAGGGAAGCCAGCCACCTTCCTGGGGCGGGACCGGGTCCAGGAGTGTGTTCTTTCTGAAGCCCCTGCCTTCGGTGGGTGTGGCTATGCCTACAAAAGGCCCAATCAGCCCCAGAGTCAGGAGCAGTGACAAGCTGTCTCCAACCCTAGCCCAGGATCACGACCCGAAACCATTCTGTCTTTGGGAGGACTGGTCTCCTTCAGGAGCCAGGGAGGGGACTGGCCCCTCTCCCCTCCCCAGGTCCAGGATGCCCGGGACCTGCAAGAGCTCTTCATCTGAGGAGGAGTCATGGAGAACAAGTGTATCTCGTCAGCCCAGCAAGTGAAATAACCAAACCCCAATGCTCAGGTTCTAACAGAAGCAGAATTTCAAGGTAATGTTTAGG
>NW_027405357.1:0-606 GCF_003265705.2 Callorhinus ursinus | reverse complement strand
CTCTTCATCTGAGAGGAGTCATGGAGAACAAGTGTATCTCGTCAGCCCAGCAAGTGAAATAACCAAACCCCAATGCTCAGGTTCTAACAGAAGCAGAATTTCAAGGTAATGTTTAGGGGAAGCCTCCTCCCCTCTTATGTGGCTTTGGGGGGCCCAAGGAAAGATTTCTTTGTTCTCCTTCCCTCAGAGAGAGGAGCTGGCACCATGTCCCGTGGTCCCCACCGTGGCCCAGTGCTGAGGAAGAGCCAGAGTCAGGGGTCTGGTGTCAGGAGTGTGGTCGGCCACTGCTACTGGGCTCCCAGCAGGGACCTGCCGGCTGCATGGAAGAGCTGAATTGCTTTTGGGAGAAGGAGTGCTCACTGCCCACACCGCTCACCATCCCCCTCTACACTCTGCAATCCAGGCTCTCTGCCCAGCTTACGTCAATCACCAGCACTCCACAGGTTCCTGCCATGGGAGGGATCATTCAGCATCACCCCATTGCACAGAGGAGGAGAGCGAGGCCCAGACAGGGGAGGTAAATGGCTCCAGTCCCAGAGCTGGTCAGCAGAGAAGCTGGAAAACCAGCCCTCCAGAGCCCCTGCTACACCAGCCAGAGACTCCCTG
>NW_027405356.1:0-2013 GCF_003265705.2 Callorhinus ursinus | reverse complement strand
GGTGCTGGCTATTTAAAGTGTGGCTCTGACCCCCAGCCGCACTTGTAGATTAGGATAGCCACCAAAATGGTTCTCTCTCCGTGGTTGGATTATAGGAATATTTTCCTTATTTCTATTTTATACATTTTCATCAAAGAACATGATTTATTTTATAATATTAAAATAAAAACAAGTTTTTTAAAAAACCCTCCCAGGCGCCTGGTGGCTCAGTCAGTTAAGCGACTGCCTTCGGCTCAAGTCATGATCCCAGAGTCCCAGGATCGAGTCCCACATCAGGCTCCCTGCTCAGTGGGAAGCCTGCTTCTCCCTCTGACCCTACCTCCTCTTATGCTCTCTGTCTCAAGTAAATAAATAAAATCTTAAAAAAAAAATGGCAACATCATTTTAAAAATAAATAAAATTTAAAAATCCTCCCAAAGGAATGAGAGAGGCTGAGTGGGCCCTGGAATTCTGATGAAGATGGGCTGATCTTCCATGTCTCTCTAAAGTCAACATAAAAGAAAGATGAACTATGGGTTCTTTTTTCTTTTTTGGTGATGACACACATGGGAATCTGTTATGGTATAAATAAAGAGCCACTGTTCCAAATGCTTCACTGCCCTATTCTAGACTCTTACTGGGATTGAAGATAAGATTGGATATGGCTCACATTTAGTGAGCAACTACTACTAAGCGCTTTACATATATTTGTTTCCTTTAATCCACACAACCACCCTGATACGTAAGCGGTATTAGTTCTGCTTTGTAAATAAGGAAGCTGCAGCTCAGAGAGGTAAAGTAACATGTTTGCTACCCCACAGCGAGGCAACGGCCTAGGTGGGACTTAAATCCACTCTGTCCCTGCTCTTTCCATTACATTACATTACCAGCATGTCTCCATAGCATCTTCTGATGACTCCCTCCTGATTTTATACAATGGTCCCTTTTCTGGAGAAGTAGGCAGATGGACTTTTTCATACACCTCAAGAAAAATTCATGTTAACAGAACTTTCTCAGTGGGAGCCTCATCTGCCCAGACCCCCCTATGGTTCCGCCTCCCCAGCGGGGCTACCCCAGGGATTCAAAAAGTCAGGGAGAAAGTCAAGGAACAGTAGGCATCTTTGCTTATTTGATAAATTAGGGAATAGGCTCCAAAGATCATGAGCTAAGAAGGAGAAACCCATCCAGCTGGTCCCAAGAAGTTTCCTCAGTCCTTTCGAGAAGCTTGTCTAACGTCTTGTGCTGGTTCAGAGCCTCCCTTTACCATCCGATGGGTGCCTTCTTATGGTGGAACGTCATCTCCCTCCACTCCTTCATCCTCCCAGACCCTAAAAGAAACAGCAGTCCTCCTGGGTCCCTGGCCTCATTAGGGTACTGCTTCTCAGAGGTGGCACGGTGCCATGAGAAGGTGTACAACCAGACAAGCCGGGCACAGATCTTAGCTCTGCGCTGCACCACTCGCTGACTCAGGGGAAGTGAATCAACTATGCTGAGCCTCCGCTCACTCATCTGTGAAGGTGAGAAGGACTAAGCGAATCGATACATATAAAGTAAAGCACTTAGTAGAATAACAGGCACTCAAATTTTTATTTTCTTTTTTCTTTTTTTTTTTCAAATTTTTATTTTCTTTCAGTCTTGCCAAAGAGTTGTTCATTGTCTCATCTCACAGAGAAGAAAGGCTTTCTTTCCTCTCCGTCTAGGGTTCTCGTCCTCTGAAGCACATGGTCCCTCAAGTCCACGGCCACTGGAGCTTCAGAAAGCCCAGAATATAGCATCTAGTCTCTGCACATGCACACATAAATGGCAGGACATATTTTCGAGAAGGATCAAAAAATCCTTTGGTTGTAAGTCCTATGATCTTACCAACCTGTAGTCTGAGACCCAGAAACAAGAAAGAGCGAGAGAGGAGAAAATGTCACCAACCTTAGTGCAGTTGCTGCCAGAGGTCCGGTCAGGGGGAGAAGAACTATCTAAGGGGAAAGGGGAAGGTGCTGGCTATTTAAAGTGTGGCTCTGACCCCCAGCCGCACTTGTA
>NW_027405355.1:0-2013 GCF_003265705.2 Callorhinus ursinus | reverse complement strand
TCTCCAATGTGTCCACCTTTGACTTCTTCAGATCGGAAAAAAAAAAACAAACTTTGATTCTTAGAATCACTTACTTCAGCAACTCAAGGTGATATTGAGTAAGTTAAGAAACAGCTAGACTTACCAGAACATTTGGAACTCAAAGAAGACAATGTCTTCCAGGTTCCTAAAAGCAAACTAATGAATGGCCACTGGGGAGAAATCATCTGTCTTATTTATTCATCCACTGCTTATAATTATGCAACTTATTATGGTTATATTCCTAAAGCTGTGTATTGGTTTAAAGAGTATAATGTATTTACCACATTATGCTTTAAGTTAAACCCATCATGGGTCAGCACTAAAAAGAGTCATCCTAAAAAAAATCAAGATTTTTTTAATGTATATGTTAGTTAAAAACCCTTTCAAAGCATTCTAAAATATAGTACTAGAAAGGTCTTAAAACTGCCTTATGATGGAAATAAAATGTATACTTTATTATAAAAGGCAAGTTTTTAACTTGAGTTCAGACATGTAAAATCCATCATGGATGCCATTGAATAGTACGTGCTCTAAACAGAGAAGGCTTAGAAAAGCAAATGCATCGAACAAAGGTTTCATGTTTATTACAAACCTAAGGGGAAAAATCCAGACTTTGTATTTTGTATGTATTTTGAATTTATGTTTTATTATTGACATAAAGACCTGTGACATTTCATTTTATTCAGTTCCTTCATGAGATCAAATCATTGTACCACAGTCCATGTTGGTATAGAACTCCCTCAATTCTAAATAATCTAGTTTCCCTCCTTCTTCCTTGTTTTGTCCATATATTTTTTTAAAGATTTTATTTATTTACCAGAGAGAGACCACGCAAGAAAGGAATGCAAGCAGGGGGAGTGGGAGAGGGAGAAGCAGGCTTCCCGCACAGCAGGGAGCTAGATGTAGGGGCTCCATCCCAGGACCCTGGGACCATGACCTGAGCCGAAGGCAGACGATTAACGACCGAGCCAACCAGGCGCCCATCGATTTTTTTTTTTAGGACAAAGTAAAATGACTTTTTCATTCTATAGGTCTCATTTTTGGGTTAATACTTCTCATTCCATTATCAAAGTACATATTCTTCAACATTTTCTTGACTTAGGTTCTTCTTTCCTTGAAATGACTGTCAGTGTCAGTCATTGTCCATTTAGATTATTTTGCAACCATACTTATGAGAGTTTGACTGTTTATACCATTTCATCCTTTCACTCTATTAATGATGATGATCATGTATATCTGTATTGATTAGAAAAAAAAAACTTTTGTCTTTAGGTTTCTTCAGGATTTAAATGAATAAATAGCAGTTCACTTATATATTCAACTCAAAGAAAACAGAATGCTTGTTTTCTCCATGGGAAAACAATTTAAGAGCCAATAAAGTTATGAAATATTTAGAAAGTTCTTTACTTTAATGTATGACGTGTTTCTAAGCAAGTCTAAGCTGTTACAAGTGTGTATGCACTGTAATTTGATGTCATTTTAAAGAGAGCTTGTAGCTTGAAAGGCAAAAGAAAGTGATAGTTTAAATATCTTCATACTGATACATTTTTCTTCAACAATGTGACATTTATTTAAAGATTTTATTTATTTATTTGAGAGACAGAGAGAGCACAAGCAGGGGAGCAGCAGATGCAGAGGGAGAAGCAGGCTCCCCGCTGAGTGGGGAGCCCGATATGGGATCTTGATCCCAGGAAATTGGGATCACGACCTGACCCGAAGGTAGACACTTAATGGATTAAGCCACCCAGGCACAACAACGATGTGATTTTTGGTCACTTGAGTCTTTTTGTTTACACTGGTAGAAGTTTGAGATCACTGCATATTTAGAAGCTAAGATTACAGATTGCTTTGGGGTCCTGAAACAGTTGACTGTATCATCGTTCAACTTAGCGACAGATCTGGTGGGCATCTTGGGGCGGGGGGAAGAAATATATAGAAGATACCATTAAAGGTGATGATATTATAAATCACTTTCCCTAATTTGCATAAATT
>NW_027405354.1:0-2013 GCF_003265705.2 Callorhinus ursinus | reverse complement strand
CAATGTAAGCGGGGTTCCCCTTTTCCATATCCTCACCAACATTGTTTGTTTCCTATGTTGCCAGATTTTGCCATTCTAACTGGTGTAAGGTGGTATCTCATTGTTGGATTTGATTTGAATTTCTCTCATGGCTAGTGATGTTGAACATTTTTTTCATGTGTCTGTTAGCCATTTGTACATCTTCTTTGGAGAAGGGTCTCCTCATGCCTTCTGGCCATTTTTTGACTGCATTATTTGTTTTTTGGGTATTGAGTTTGAGAATTTCTTTATAGATCTTAGATACTAGCCTTTTATCTGTAATGTAATTTGTAAATATCTCTCCCATTCTGTTGGTTGCCTCTCAATTTTGTTGATTGTTTCCTTTGCTGTGCAGAAGCTTTTTATCTTAATCAAGTCCCAAAAGTTCATTTTTTGCTTTTTTTTTTCCTTGCCTATAGAAAAGTGTCTTGAAATAAGTTGCTGTGGCTGTTATTGCAGAATTTACTACCTACGTTCTCCTCAAGAATTTTGATGGATTCCTGTCTCAAATTGAGGTCTTTCATCCATTTTGATTTTATCTTTGTGTATGATATAAGAAAATGGTCCAGTTTCAGGATTTTGCATATGACTGTCCATTTTTTCCAGCGCCATTTATTGAAGAGACTGTCTTTTTTTCCCCACTTGCTATTTCCTGTTTTTTCGAAGATTAGTTGACCATAGAGTTGAGGGTCATTTTTGGGCTCTGTTAGGTTCCATTGATCAATGTGTCTGTTTTTGTGCTAGTACCATGGTGTCTTGGTGTCACAGGATTTCAGTATATCCTGAAGTCAGGCAACATCATGTCCCAGCTTTGATTTAATTTTTCAAAATCCCCTTGTGATTCGAAATCTTTCTGGTTCTATAGAAATTTTAGGATGTTTGTTTGAGCTCTGTGAAAAACATCAATTATATTTCGATAGGGATTATTTGAATGTGTAGACTTCCTTGGACAACACAGATATTTTAATAATGTTTATTTTTCCAATCTATAATCATGGAATATTTTTCCATCTCTTTGTGTCTTCCTCTTTTTTTTTCATGAGTGTTCCATTGATTCTAGAGTATAGATCCTTTACCTATTTGCTTAGGTTTATTCCTAGTGATCTAATTGTTTTTTGTGCTATTGTAAATGGACTTGATTCCTTAAATTCTATTTCTTCAGTCACATCGTTTCTGTATAGAAATGCAACTGATATCTATGTAATGACTTTGTATCTTGCCAGATTTCTGAATTGCTGGTTGAGTTCTAGTCATGTTGGGGTTGAGTCCTTTGGATTTTCTGCACAAAGGATCATGTCATCTGCAAAGAGAAAGCTTTTGACTTAATTTTTGCCAATTTGAATGCCTTTTATTTCTTCTTCTCTGATTGCTGAAGCTAGGACTTCTAGTAGTATGTTGAACACTACTGGTGAGACTAGACATTCTTCTCACATTCCTGACCTTAAGGAAAACCTCTCAGTTTTCCACATTGAGAATGATATTTGCTGTCGGCATTTCATAGATGGCTTTTGTGATGTTGAGTTATGTTCCCACTATCCTTATAATTTGAAGAGTTTTAATCAGGAAAGAATGCTGTGTTTTGTCATATGCTTTTTCTGCATCAATAGAGAGGTTCATATGGTTCTTGTCTTTTCGTCTTTTTTATGGGCTACATCACTTGGTTTGCTTTCCGTATGTTTAACCGACCTTGCATTCCAGGAATAAATCCCACTTGGTCGTGGTAAATTAACCTTTTGATATATTGTTGGATTATACTGGCTAGGATCTTGTTGAGAATTTTGGCATCCCTGTCCATCAAGGATAATGGTCTGTAATTCTCGTTTTGATGATGTCTTTGGATTTGTGATCAAGGTAATGCTGACTTCATGGAACCAGATTTGAAGTTTTACTTCCATTTCTATTTCTTGAAAAAATTCCAGAAGTAGAGGTATTATTTCATCTTTGAATATTTCGCAGAATATGCCTTGGATGTTATCTGGTGCTCGACTCTTTTTG
>NW_027405353.1:0-2013 GCF_003265705.2 Callorhinus ursinus | reverse complement strand
GGTGCTGGCTATTTAAAGTGTGGCTCTGACCCCCAGCCGCACTTGTAGATTAGGATAGCCACCAAAATGGTTCTCTCTCCGTGGTTGGATTATAGGAATATTTTCCTTATTTCTATTTTATACATTTTCATCAAAGAACATGATTTATTTTATAATATTAAAATAAAAACAAGTTTTTTAAAAAACCCTCCCAGGCGCCTGGTGGCTCAGTCAGTTAAGCGACTGCCTTCGGCTCAAGTCATGATCCCAGAGTCCCAGGATCGAGTCCCACATCAGGCTCCCTGCTCAGTGGGAAGCCTGCTTCTCCCTCTGACCCTACCTCCTCTTATGCTCTCTGTCTCAAGTAAATAAATAAAATCTTAAAAAAAAAATGGCAACATCATTTTAAAAATAAATAAAATTTAAAAATCCTCCCAAAGGAATGAGAGAGGCTGAGTGGGCCCTGGAATTCTGATGAAGATGGGCTGATCTTCCATGTCTCTCTAAAGTCAACATAAAAGAAAGATGAACTATGGGTTCTTTTTTCTTTTTTGGTGATGACACACATGGGAATCTGTTATGGTATAAATAAAGAGCCACTGTTCCAAATGCTTCACTGCCCTATTCTAGACTCTTACTGGGATTGAAGATAAGATTGGATATGGCTCACATTTAGTGAGCAACTACTACTAAGCGCTTTACATATATTTGTTTCCTTTAATCCACACAACCACCCTGATACGTAAGCGGTATTAGTTCTGCTTTGTAAATAAGGAAGCTGCAGCTCAGAGAGGTAAAGTAACATGTTTGCTACCCCACAGCGAGGCAACGGCCTAGGTGGGACTTAAATCCACTCTGTCCCTGCTCTTTCCATTACATTACATTACCAGCATGTCTCCATAGCATCTTCTGATGACTCCCTCCTGATTTTATACAATGGTCCCTTTTCTGGAGAAGTAGGCAGATGGACTTTTTCATACACCTCAAGAAAAATTCATGTTAACAGAACTTTCTCAGTGGGAGCCTCATCTGCCCAGACCCCCCTATGGTTCCGCCTCCCCAGCGGGGCTACCCCAGGGATTCAAAAAGTCAGGGAGAAAGTCAAGGAACAGTAGGCATCTTTGCTTATTTGATAAATTAGGGAATAGGCTCCAAAGATCATGAGCTAAGAAGGAGAAACCCATCCAGCTGGTCCCAAGAAGTTTCCTCAGTCCTTTCGAGAAGCTTGTCTAACGTCTTGTGCTGGTTCAGAGCCTCCCTTTACCATCCGATGGGTGCCTTCTTATGGTGGAACGTCATCTCCCTCCACTCCTTCATCCTCCCAGACCCTAAAAGAAACAGCAGTCCTCCTGGGTCCCTGGCCTCATTAGGGTACTGCTTCTCAGAGGTGGCACGGTGCCATGAGAAGGTGTACAACCAGACAAGCCGGGCACAGATCTTAGCTCTGCGCTGCACCACTCGCTGACTCAGGGGAAGTGAATCAACTATGCTGAGCCTCCGCTCACTCATCTGTGAAGGTGAGAAGGACTAAGCGAATCGATACATATAAAGTAAAGCACTTAGTAGAATAACAGGCACTCAAATTTTTATTTTCTTTTTTCTTTTTTTTTTTCAAATTTTTATTTTCTTTCAGTCTTGCCAAAGAGTTGTTCATTGTCTCATCTCACAGAGAAGAAAGGCTTTCTTTCCTCTCCGTCTAGGGTTCTCGTCCTCTGAAGCACATGGTCCCTCAAGTCCACGGCCACTGGAGCTTCAGAAAGCCCAGAATATAGCATCTAGTCTCTGCACATGCACACATAAATGGCAGGACATATTTTCGAGAAGGATCAAAAAATCCTTTGGTTGTAAGTCCTATGATCTTACCAACCTGTAGTCTGAGACCCAGAAACAAGAAAGAGCGAGAGAGGAGAAAATGTCACCAACCTTAGTGCAGTTGCTGCCAGAGGTCCGGTCAGGGGGAGAAGAACTATCTAAGGGGAAAGGGGAAGGTGCTGGCTATTTAAAGTGTGGCTCTGACCCCCAGCCGCACTTGTA
>NW_027405352.1:0-2015 GCF_003265705.2 Callorhinus ursinus | reverse complement strand
CTTCTCCACAACCAACCTCCTCAACTGGAAACATAACACCCCATCCAACTCTGAGAATCCACAGGCATGGCAGACCTCATAGAATCCCTCTTCCATACTCATCGGCCAACCTGGGAAGACTGCCAACAGTTACTCCGTACCCTGTTTAATACAGGGGAAAGGAAGAGAATAGCGAAAGGTGCACGGCAGTACCTGGAAGAACATGCACCAGTAGGAGTCATCGATCCTGGTGCCTGGGCTAACACATCCGCACCCGAAGAGCACCCAGCATGGGACTTCACCACAACCGAGGAACAGGCCCACATCCGCAAGTATCAGGAGGCCCTCCTCCGGGGAATCCACGCAGGAGCTAAGAAAACCATGAACATGACTAAGGTATCCTCGGACACAACCAGGGGAGTCCCCTGGGGACTACTACAAAAGACTATGTGAAGCCTACAGGATATACACTCCATTTGACCCCGAGGCACAGGAAAGCCATCAGATGGTAAACACCACCTTCGTGGCTCAGGCTTCCTCAGACATCAGAAACTTCAGAAACTAGAGGGTTTTGCCTGGATGAACATCACCCAACAAATCCAGATTCCCAGTAAGGTCTACATGAACAGGGAGGTTGCAGCTGAACGGGAAGCCGACAAAAAGATGAAAAAGAAAGTCAGCTTCCATGCTGCCACCCTGAATGAAAAGGACAACACAAAGATGGGGAGACCCCAACCACTGAAAGGGGGAAGCCCAGAACCCCCTTGGCAAGGGATCAATATGCCTACTGTAAAGAGAAAGGGCATTGGAAAAACAAATGTCCCAAATGGGGAAAGGCTCAGAAGCCCAGCCGCTACAAGGAAGAACCCCAAGGGGAGGACCTCATAGGCCTTGCGGGAATGGACTCAGACTGAGGGGGACCAGGCTCTTTCTTACTTGCCCCCCATGAAAGCACGGTCAAAATGAAGGTGGGGGGCCAACCAGTGACTTTTATGGTTGATACTGGAGCCAAGCACTCTGTTGTAACCTCCCCAGTGGCACTTTTCAGCAAAAGGACTGCAACCATCCCCGGCGCCATGGGGATACGGGTGGTACAACAGCCCTTTCCCAGGCTCGCCAGTGCAAGCTCAGGGGCAACAAGGTCCAACACACATTCCTTTATCTGCCTGATTGCCCCATTTCTCCTGGGCCAAGACATACTCTCCAAGCTTAGGGCTCAGATAACCTTTGAGCCCACTGGACACCCTAGCCTCCGACTGAACCCAAGGCAAGAGGAGATCGCGTCTCTAATACTAGCAATTACTACGCCAAGGGAAGAAGAATGGAGGCTATTCTGTGCCCAGGACCAACCTAGCAGCCTGCCAGAGTTCAGACTTGTCTTCCCTTCAGTATGGGCTGAAAACAACCCACCTGGACTAGCCCAGAATTGGGCCCTTATCATTGTTGAACTGATCCCAGGAACCCAAACTCAGAGGCAAAGGTAATACCCCCTTCCACAAGAAGTTAAGATCATCGTCCAGGAACATCTGACCAAACTCAAAGAAGCAGGTATTTTAGTCGAGTGCCAGACAGCCTGGAATACCCCACTCCTGCCAGTCAAGAAGCCAGAAGGGGATATTGACCAGTTCAAGACGTAAGGCCATCAACAAGGTGACCATCTCTCTGCAGCTAGTGGTCCCGAATCCATACACCCTCCTCGGGCAAATCCCAGGTTCGGGCAGATGGTTCACTTGCCCAGGTTTGAAGGATGCCTTCTTCTGCCTCTGCTTAGCTCCCCAGAGCCAGCCACTATTTGCCTTTGAAAGGTCTGAACCTGATACAGGGTGCCAGATGCAACTGACTTGGACGCGCCTCCTGCAGTGGTTTAAAAAACTCACCAACCCTCTTTGGGGAAGCACTGGCCATGGACCTTGCCAGCTTCCCAACAGGGGCCACATGATGCACCCTCCTCCAGTATGTGGATGACCTCCTCCTTGCCAGTTACACACAAGAAGACTGCACAAAAGGCACAAAAGTCCTCCTACAGCTCCTGTCAG
>NW_027405351.1:0-2015 GCF_003265705.2 Callorhinus ursinus | reverse complement strand
CACCCACAGTCTTTCCCATTTCAATTAATGATAATCGACGTTCCCAAGTGCTCAGACTTTGATGCCATTCTTGCTCAACTTTCAGAGACATGTGGTCGATCTGCAGCTCTACTGGAAAATACATCCAGAATGATGATCTCTCACCTTAGACCCTCTGCCGGGCCCCCTGCTATGTCATTCAGTGGCACTCACATCCTCACAGGCCCAATACTCAATTGTCAGCATCCATATCTTTTTTTCCTGAGAATTTTCCCAGGGCAGGACATGAGAATTAACATTCTCTGGCCCCCTCTCCCCAGCAGCCTTCAACTAGTAGCTAACAGCACTTGCTGAAAAATACCCCAGTCGGGTGTTTGGGTGGCTCAGTTGGTTGAGCGACTGCCTTCGGCTCAGGTCATGATCGTGGAGTCCCGGGATCGAGTCCCGCATTGGGCTCCCTGCTCAGCGGGGAGTCTGCTTCTCCCTCTGACCCTCTTCCCTCTCATGCTATCTCTCATTCTCTCTCTCAAATAAATAAATAAAATCTTCAAAAAAATACCCCATCACTCCGCCACTTGCTGGGATAATGGAGGCTCAGGGCTCCCAATGAGGACCCACAGTGGTACCTGGCTTCATAGTACCATGTATTGGCTGCCCCCCTTCCCTGGCCCACTTCCTTGTTCCCCTAGTATTCCAGGGATCACCTCCCAAATAAATGACTTGCATTGAACTCCTGCCTTGGGGTCTGTCTCTGGGATAATCCAACTAAGCCCTAACTTGCCTAGCTGCTTCTGCCTGTGCCCTGCACTATATTCTCAGCCAGAGGTTTGGTCTGAAAAGCCAGATTATATCACTCCTCTTCTTACCTCACTCAAAATAGAGGGCAGAGTCTCATGGCAGGTGGCTCAGTGCCCCAGGCCTTGCACCTCTGCTGCACCTGTCTTCCTTAGCTCACTCCTACCCCAACATATCATGGGATGATCACTAAAGCCAGGAGGAAAAACTCAAGCCTGTTACATGAAGCGGTTGTCTCAATACATTGGTGTCACTAGAACACCACACAGAGACAAGCTGGAAGACAGTGGTGAGGCAGAGTTCTAGGTGGTGAACCTGAGCAGCCATGGCACAGATGGAGAAAGAAGTTGCCTGTGGTATGAATTAGAGGACCTTAGGCAAGCGCTAAAGCTTGGCCAGGGCTCCGGAGGGAACAAAGTTTGGGGAAAGGAATCCACATGGGCCTAGGGAATGGAGGCCACATGCAGGTCCTTGTATTACACATCAGTGTCCACCACAGAGCATCCACAACTGTAGGGGCACTAAAAACCAGGCCTTGAGATGGTTTACCCAACAGATGACAGCCAGCCTCGATTCTCACTAGCCCGTGTTCACATAGTAGATCCATGAATGGAGTGACCAAGATGGCTGAGATGAAGGCTGTGCCTGAGCCCAACAGGTGGACTGATCCAGCCGTGACCACCACTAAACACCCAGCCCACTATGAGCAGAAGTCAACGAGACCTCTACAATGCACCATGCTTTAGACTGTCAGCCAACCACTTGGTGGTAATTTGCTTACATGAGAATCCTTTCACCTGGAAATGGCAGTGATTTGTCTCTACTGGGATCACTCATACTCTGGGTCTGGGTTTGTCTTTGCCCATGGAATACCTTGGCCCACACAAGTACCAGGGATTTACCCATATTGGATTCCACATAACATCGACTCCAAACTGAGCAAGCAGAAGCACGTACAAAAGGAGTAGGTGACATGGGATCCACTGGCATATAATATTCAACATCATTCAGGAGGTGGAAACCTCATAAAATACTGAAAGAGCCTCTTAAAGACACAGATTAAATGCTGGCTTAGTGATGTACCTCACAAGGTTGGGATATTGTCCTTCAAGATGAACTGACAAACAAGAGATGGTACTGGGTGTCCAACTGTCGCACAGATCCAGAAAGCAAGGGGTGGAAGTAGGGGTGGCCCCTCTCACTATCCTCCAGCAACCCAGGTCAGACTTTGTTCTCATCAT
>NW_027405350.1:0-2015 GCF_003265705.2 Callorhinus ursinus | reverse complement strand
CGGAGCATCATTACTAGGCCCAGAAAAAGGAACCGAGCCAAGAGATGTGTCTTCTGCACCGGCCTTTCTCTCGCTCGGTGGACTTTAGGGAGGCCGTTCCCAGAGCTCTCAGCCACAGTACACACTATACCGCGTCCTCTAACCCAGTGACCGGGGGGAGCTTAAGGCACGGTATCTGCCCAGATTTCTGCCTTCGAAGGAGCTGCCTGGCACTCAGGCCTCCACGCACCCATGGCGGCGGAGTGCTAGCTTCGTGACCCTGGAGCCGGTGCGAGAGGTGGCCCTGCGCAAAGCCATTTCTCTCTTCCTGTATAGTAGGGGAATCGCTTCCTAGGCTCTCACGCAGACCCACTGGGAGTGTTGCCACCCTCCGGAACCGTGATGCTGTCTGAAGCACGGTCCCTCTCCACTGCTGTTTGCCAGTGTTCGGTCACTCTGCAGCCTGGTTTCTCCGTGCTAGTGGTTAGGTACCTAAGTCTGCAGGCAGGCACACATGGTAGAGCAGTCCTAACCACTCACACAAGAGAGGGGTCCAGAGAGCAGCCTTCCATTACAGGCCTCTTTCTCGGTCAGAGTCACGTTTAGGTTCCATTGCTCGGGGCTTCACAAAAACACCCCACAGGTGAAGTGTACGCTGACGCAGGGCGTTCTTGGGGGAGGCTCGGGGCCTCTGGCCTTACGTTTTTGGCCTTAGGCGGATGGCAGTTCGGACTAAACGCACACAGGGCCAGACGACCTAGGTTCAGGAAAGCGGTGTTGCGTCGAGAGGCGCCTTGGGCCCCTGCTTCTTCCTCCCTTGGAAGTCTCCTGGGACCCACTCCCCAGGGGGGCACACAAGCAGGGTTGAACATGTGGCCGCCCCCTGTGGAGAGGGGACGGGAGCTACAGCTGTGCTTCACTCCAGGCTTCTTTCTTCCAAGTCCGTTTTGAGCAATGGGAGTTCCAGAGCCACGGGGAGCAGTGTAGAGTTAGCAGCTCCAGGTAGCAAGGGCTGAGCCGAGAGGTGCCGTCCGCAACGGCCTATGCCTAACCTCGCTTTGGCGTATGGAAGCCGTGCGCGAGGCTTTCGCGCCCGGACACCGTACACTGCTTCCTCCCGCAGAGAGGTCGGCGGTAGCTAAAGCACGGATTCTCCACACTCTTTTTGCTTCGCGTTCGTCCGCTAGCAGTGATCCTGGCATGGCAAAGCCAGGACGCAGGCCCGGCTTCATGAAACAAGTAGGGAGTCGTGTCCTGCCTTCGGCCGCCGCCTGAGTCTCACTCCGAAAATGGATTTGGACTCGCTGGCAGCGCTCGCCCGCAGACACACAGCAAAATGCTTCCATCCCTCAGGCACGGGTGCCCTGGCTGAAGCAAGGGTGCTCTCCATTGTGGTTCCTCGGAGTCAGGGGTTGGTTTTGCGGCCTGCACTCACACACGGAGCATCATTACTAGGCCCAGAAAAAGGAACCGAGCCAAGAGATGTGTCTTCTGCACCGGCCTTTCTCTCGCTCGGTGGACTTTAGGGAGGCCGTTCCCAGAGCTCTCAGCCACAGTACACACTATACCGCGTCCTCTAACCCAGTGACCGGGGGGAGCTTAAGGCACGGTATCTGCCCAGATTTCTGCCTTCGAAGGAGCTGCCTGGCACTCAGGCCTCCACGCACCCATGGCGGCGGAGTGCTAGCTTCGTGACCCTGGAGCCGGTGCGAGAGGTGGCCCTGCGCAAAGCCATTTCTCTCTTCCTGTATAGTAGGGGAATCGCTTCCTAGGCTCTCACGCAGACCCACTGGGAGTGTTGCCACCCTCCGGAACCGTGATGCTGTCTGAAGCACGGTCCCTCTCCACTGCTGTTTGCCAGTGTTCGGTCACTCTGCAGCCTGGTTTCTCCGTGCTAGTGGTTAGGTACCTAAGTCTGCAGGCAGGCACACATGGTAGAGCAGTCCTAACCACTCACACAAGAGAGGGGTCCAGAGAGCAGCCTTCCATTACAGGCCTCTTTCTCGGTCAGAGTCACGTTTAGGTTCCATTGCTCG
>NW_027405349.1:714-2016 GCF_003265705.2 Callorhinus ursinus | reverse complement strand
TTGCTTAGAGGACCCCTTTCAATATTTCTTGGAGGGCTGGTTTTGTGTTTGCAAATTCCTTTAGTTTTTGTTTGTCCTGGAAGCTTTTTATCTCTCCTTCTATTTTCAGTGACAGCCTAGCTGGATATAGTATTCTTGGCTGCATATTTTTCTCATTTAGTGCTCTGAATATATCATGCCAGTCCTTTCTGGCCTGCCAGGTCTCTGTGGATAGGTCTGTTGCCAAGCTAATGTTTCTACCCTTGTAGGTTACAGATCTCTTGTCCCGAGCTGCTTCAGGATTTTCTCTTTGTCTCTGAGACTCGTAAGTTTTACTATTAGATGTCGGGGTGTTGACCTATTTTTATTTATTTTAAGGGGGGTTCTCTGTGCTTCCTGGATTTTGATGCCTGTTTCCTTCCCTAAATTAGGGAATTCTCTGCTATAATTTGCTCCAATATACCTTCTGGCCCTCTCTCTCTTTCTTCTTCTTCTGAGATCCCAATTATTCTAATATGTTTCATCTTATGGTATCACTTATCTCTCGAATTCTGCCCTTGTGATCCAGTCGTTCTTTATCTCTCTTTTTCTCAGCTTCTTTATTTTCCATCACTTGGTCTTCTATATCACTAATTCTCCCTTCTACTTCATTTATCCTAGCAGTTAGAGCCTCCATTTTTGATTGCACCTCATTAATAGTCTTTTTGATTTTGACATGGTTAGATTTTAGTTCTTTTATTTCTCCAGAAATGGTTTCTCTAGTATCTTCCATACTATTTTCAAGCCCAGCTAGTATCTTTATAATCATCATTCTGAACTCTAGTTCCAACATCTTACTAATGTCCACATTGATTAGGTCCCTGGCTGTCAGTACTGCCTCTTGTTTTTTTTTTTGAGGTGATTTTTTCGATCCTGTCATTTTGTCCAGAGCAGAATATATGAATGAGAGAACAAAATGCTAACAGAATAACAACGACCCCAGAAAAATATACGCTAAGCAAATCAGAAGAGACCTGAGACTGGGGGAGAAGAAAGGGAAAGAAAGAAAAAAGAAAAAAGAAAGGAAAAGAAAAAGATTTAAAAAAAGAAAAAGAATATGATCAAATATGATCAGGCTGGTGAATAGATCAGTGCCACACACTAGATTTTGGGCGTATTTTGGTCTGTTAGAAGAAACTGCCTTCCCAAATTTTAAAGAAAGAAAAGCTTATATATGTACAAAAATAAGGGTAAATACCTTGAAGGGATGGAATATGACTCTAAAGATGAAAATTACAAAAGATTTTATAAAAGGAATTGATAAGAAGTTGTTTGAAAAAAGAA
>NW_027405349.1:0-614 GCF_003265705.2 Callorhinus ursinus | reverse complement strand
AAAAAACTTTGAAAGACTAAAGAATCATGGTAAAAAAGCCATGAATTCTATGTGCAGTATTCCCCTAGTGCTGGAGTTCTGCCGTTCTCATTGATCGGTAAACTTTGTCTTGGCTGGCTGTTCTTGCTGTTCTTCTGGGGGAGGGGCCTGTTGCCGTGGTTCCCAAATGTGTTTGCCGGAGGTGGAATTGCGCCGCTCTTGTCGGTCCAGGCTAAGTAATCTGCTTGGGTTTGCTCTCTGGAGCTTTTGTTTCCTTTCGTTCCATACAGCTTTGGAGGACGACAGTGAAAATGGCGGCCTCCCAATCTCAGCCCCAGAGGACCCGAGAACTTGGGGCCCCACTCCTCAGTGTGCCCCCAGAGAAAAGCCGTCAATCACTCCCGTGTCCCCGGTCTCCGGCTGCACTCCGTGCTCACCTGGCCTGTGACCGAGCGTTGCTATCTCTGGCACCCGACCCCGTGTGGAGTCTCCAAACCCAGCAGATTCCTGCGGTGCACTCCCGCACCGCTCCTCCCCGGGGAGGAAGGGGAGTCTCCCCGGATCTGCCGCTTGTTGGGTCCCTGCTGGAGGAGCAGTGGCCCGACTGTGCCAAGGATCACGGTTTATGGCCACCC
>NW_027405348.1:0-2016 GCF_003265705.2 Callorhinus ursinus | reverse complement strand
ATCGGCAAAGAGGAAGTCAAACTCTCACTCTTTGCAGATGATATGATACTGTATGTGGAAAACCCAAAAGACTCCACCCCAAAACTGCTAGAACTCATACAGGAATTCAGTCAAGTGGCAGGATATAAAATCAATGCACAGAAATTAGTGGCATTTTTATACTCCAACAACAAGACAGAAGAGAGACAAATCAAGGAGTCGATCCCATTTACAA
Source organism: Callorhinus ursinus (assembly GCF_003265705.2). Lineage (NCBI taxonomy): Eukaryota > Metazoa > Chordata > Mammalia > Carnivora > Otariidae > Callorhinus > Callorhinus ursinus. The sequence goes on along the minus strand of NW_027405348.1, from coordinate 1,802 downwards.
TTGCACCCAAAACCATAAGATACCTAAGAATAAATCTAACCAAAGAGGCAAATGATCTGTACTCAGAAAACTATAAAATACTCATGAAAGAAATTGAAGAAGACACAAAGAAATGGAAAAACTTTCCATGCTCATGGATTTGAAGAACAAATATTGTGAAGATGTCAATGCTACCTAGAGCAATCTACACATTCAATGCAATCCCCATCAAAATACCATCCACTTTTTTCAAAGAAATGGAACAAATAATCCTAAAATTTTTATGGAACCAGAAGAGACCCAGAATAGCCAGAGGAATGTTGAAAAAGAAAAGCAAAGCTGGCGGCATCACAATTCCGGACTTCCAGCTCTATTACAAAGCTGTCATCATCAAGACAGTATGGTACTGGCACAAAAACAGACACATCGATCAATGGAACAGAATAGAGAGCCCAGAAATGGACCCTCAACTCTATGGTCAACTAATCTTCGACAAAGCAGGAAAGAACGTCCAATGGAAAAAAGACAGTCTCTTCAACAATTGGTGTTGGGAAAATTGGACAGCCACATGCAGAAGAATGAAACTGGACCATTTCCTTACACCACACACAAAAATAGACTCCAAATGTTTGAAAGACCTAAACGTGAGACAGGAGTCCATCAAATTCCTAAAGGAGAACAAAGGTAGCAACCTCTTCGACCCAAGCCGCAGGAACTTCTTCCTAGAAACATCCCCAAAGGCAAGGGAAGCAAGGGCAAAAATGAACTATTGGGATTTCCTCAAGATAAAAAGCTTTGGCAGAGCAAAAGAAACAGTCCACAAAACCAAAAGACAACCCACAGAATGGGAGAAAATATTTGCAGATGACATATCAGATAAAGGACTAGTATCCAAAATCTATAAAGAACTTATCCAACTCAACACCCAAAGAACAAATAATCCACTCCAGAAATGAGCAGAAGACATGAACAAACATTATTCCAAAGAAGACAACCAAATGGCCAACAGACACATGAAAAAGTGTTCAATATCGCTCGGCATCAGGGAAATCCAAGTCAAAACCTCAATGTGATACAGCAGTCAGAATGGCTAAAATTAACATCAGGAAACGACAGATGTTGGCGGGGATGTGGAGAAAGGGGAACCCTCATACACTGTTGGTGGGAATGCAAGCTGGTGCAACCACTCTGGAAAACAGTATGGAGGTTCCTCAAACAGTTGAAAATTGAGCTACCATACGATCCAGCAATTGCACTACAGGTTATTTACCCCAAGATACAAATGTAGTGACCCGAAAGGGTACGTGCACCCCAATGTTTATAGCAGCAATATCCACAATAGCCAAACTGTGGAAAGACCCAGGATGTCCATCGAAAGATGAGTGAATAAAGAAGAAGTGGTACATATACACAGTGGAATTTTATGCAGCCATCAAAAGGAATGAGATATTGCCATTTGCAGTGAAGTGGATGGAACTGGAGGGTGTTATGCTGAGTGAAATAAGTCAATCAGAGAAAGACATATATCATATGACCTCACTGTTATGAGGAATTCTTAATCTCAGGAAACAAACTGAGTGTTGCTGGAGTGGTCGGGGGTGGGAGGGATGGGGTGGCTGGGTGATAGACATTGGGGAAGATATGTGCTATGGTGAGCGCTGTGAATTGTGCAAGACTGTTGAATCATAGATCTGTACTTCTGAAACAAATAATGCAACATATGTTACGAAAAGAGAAAGAGAAGAAGGTGGCAGGAGGGGAAGATTGAAGGGGAGTAGGTCAGAGGGGGAGACGAACCATGAGAGACGATGGACTCTGGAAGG
>NW_027405347.1:0-2016 GCF_003265705.2 Callorhinus ursinus | reverse complement strand
CTGAGGGTGAGAAGGCTGGGGCTGGGTGTTTGTGGTGTGTGGGGATGGGTCGCTCCTGGCCCCACAGGGAGGAGCCAACAGAGGCTGGTTGGGGCCAGGAGCAAGACTGGGATCAGAGCACACAGCGGGTGGACTGCAGTCGGGGAGACGTCCCTGTGAGGGTGTCTTCCCGGCTGTGGCTTCTCTGGGAGGCCGTGGGCTGGGCTCTGTCTCTGCAAAGGCACATGGAGAGTAGGCACAGAGGTGAGCTTTTCTCTTTTCACAGCTGCTCCACCCTCTGAGGAGCTAGAGCTGGCTCCAACTCCATCAGGAGCTCTGGGGGGAGGGGTGGTGCCTACAGCAACTTCAGGAGGACACCAGGAGGTGGCAGAAAACCAAGCACCAGCCCACGGAGAGCCTGGAGTGGACCAGGAAGAACTGGCACCTATTCCTGCCCCAGCCCCTGCCACAGTTCCTGCCCCTGCCAGAGCCGCTGTCCTTGCCCCTGCCCCTGGTCCTGCTATTACACCCAGCCCTGCCCCTATCCTAACCCCTGCCCCTACTCCTGCTCCTGCAGGGCTCCCAGAGCCACCTCTAGAGCCCACAGCCCTGCAGGGAGAGCTCCTTGTACCATCGCTGGACCCCGACGACTCGCCAGAGTGTTTCATCCCCTTACTTCCATCACCGGACCCCGATGCCTCACCAGAGTGTTTCATCCCCTCCCCCTATATTCTTTCTCTCTGGTTCATATTAACTGTTATTTTATCTTTTCATGTTCTGTATACTCTTTATTATTTGTTTTAAATAAAATTACTTGTTTTCAATTGAACATGTCATGAGCATTAAGTACATTCCCAACGCTGTGCCACCACACCCCAGAACATTGCTGCAGAATATCTCATTCCACAAAGGAGTCCCCGAACCAGAAGGCCTCTCTGCCCATTTCTTCCCAAGCCCAGACCCTGGCAACCCCTACGGTGCTTTCTCTCTCTGTTCTTTTACCTGTTCTGGATGATTCCATAAGTGGAATCACCCAGTAAGTGCCTTTGTGTCTGCCCACCTATTTTCAAAAGGGACTCGTTTTCCCTGTGTTTTCTTGACATAGAATTTCTCTTATTTGATATTGAAATCCCCGATGGATTAAACATCACATGTAATCATAGAGGCCACTTTAGGAATTATGGGCACAATCTCTGGGCCGAGACCCCTGTTCCGGCTGGGACACCACAGCCTGACCCCAGACAGGAAACGGCTGGTTCCTCCTGTGGCCCACACAGAAACCAGGGAAATGCAGAAAGCTGGAAGACACAACACAAAGGGCAAAAGCACTGCTCACAACCCAAGGCCAGAGAAAGGTTTCACCTGACTGTGGTACAAACCATGCTCCAGGTCACTGGGTTCCACAAGGACGGAGACCAAACACATGCAAGTCCAAGGCGGAAGGATAGGCACGCAGGGAATATGTGTGAGAGATGTGGAGCTCCCGGTTAAGGACTCCAGCAAAGGAAACCCTATGGAGGCAGCGCTGGTCACCTTCAGACCGGCAGGTGTCTGGTCTGGGGAGAACGTGAGGAAGCAGAGGTCCAATGCAGGTTCCCTGGAGAGAAGGGTGACGGGGACCCCTGTCTGGGAGAACAGTGAGCAGCACCCATCCCAGGCCACAGGTGCAACCATCACCTGGTATGCTCAGCCTCGGACTCACCCCCGGAAACTCTGGCTCGGTTTTTCACAGATGTATTCTCAGGAGTGTTCATCATAGCAGTGGTGGAGAGAGCAGGGAATGGAAAAACATTAATGCCCAAGGAGATGGATGGGATCCACGGTCCCAGTCCTCAAGATACTATGGCCTGTAGCTACTGTCACTTTGTCGTTCTGGGCACAGGATCCAGGAAGCCCCACCTGAGACACCCCTCCTGCCACGCTGTTCCTGGGAACATTGAGAATTGTTTGAGGAGGATGTGGAGAGGATCCAGGATGACAGCGGGTCCACGGAGAAGGAAGGTCAGCACTGGGAGGACAGTTGGACATGTCCTGAGC
>NW_027405346.1:593-2017 GCF_003265705.2 Callorhinus ursinus | reverse complement strand
ACTTAGGCCCGCACGCACACATGCCGGAGGTGTGCTAGCATTCTGTCTCTGAGAGCTGGTGGGAGAGGTGCAGCTGCCCGAGTTCGTTTCTCTCGCCCAGGAACTTAGGGTACTCGTCTCCCAGGCTCTCACGCACACACACTCCAAGTGTTTCCACTCTCCGGAACAGTGAGGCTATGTAAAACACGGTTCCCCCACAGTACAGTTTCTTTGTTTTGGTACGCGAGCGGTGAGACTTGCATGCTCAAGGGAGTGACCGCAGGCCTGGCTTCAGGAAACAAGTGGGGAGTTGTGTTCTCCCTTCCCCCGCGGCCTCAGTCTCCCTCGGAAAATGGTTTTGGACTCGCTGGCAGTACTCGCCCGCATTCACACGGCAGAAGTTTTTCACCCTCAGGAAGGCCTAATCTGGCCGAGGTCGGGATTTTCTACAGTGTGTTTCCCTCGATTTAGTTGGTTCGGTCTCGGCCTGCAAGCACACCGGGGAAAGGTTACTAGCCCCAGGAACAAGAGCTGAGCGGAAAGGCGTCTCCGGCACCGACCTTTCTTTCCCTCGGTTTTACATAGGGAAGCCGTTCGCCGGGCTCTCAAGCACAGCGCACAGCATACAGCGTCCTCTCCGCTAGGGAGCGGCGGGAGCTAAAGCGCGTTTTCTCCACACTGTTGGGCCTTTCAAGGAGAGGCCTGCAACTTGGGCCTGCACGCACACATTCCGGAGGACTGCTAGCATTCTGTGACTGAGAGCTGGTGGGAGACGTGCGGCTGCCCGAGTTCGTTTCTCTCGCCGAGGAACGTAGGGGACTCGTCTGCCAGGCACACACGCACAACACTCCAAATGTGTTTCCACTCTCCTGAACAGTGAGGCTATCTAAAACACGGTTCCCCTAGAGTACTGTTTCTTTGTTTTGGTACGCGAGCGGTGAGACTTCCATGCTCAAGGGAGTGACCGCAGGCCTGGCTTGAGGAAACAAGTGGAGAGTTGTGTTGTCCCTTCTGTCGCGGCCTCAGTCTCCCTCGGAAAATGGTTTTGGACTCGCTGGCAGTGCTCGTCCACATTCCAAGAGCAAATGGTTTTCACCCTCAGGAAGGCCTAGTCTGGCCGAAGTAAGGAATTTCTACAGTGTGCTTCCCTCGACTTAGGAGTTTGGCTCTCGCCCTGCAAGCACACCGGGGCAACGGTACTAGCCCCAGGACAAAAGCTGAGCCAGGAGGCGTCTCCGGCACCGGCCTTTCTTTCCCTCGGTTTTACATAGGGAAGCCGTTCCCTGGAATCTCAAGCACAGCGCACAGCATACAGCGTCCTCTCCGCGAAGGAATGGCGGGAGCTAAAGCGCGGTTTCTCTCCAGTGTTGTGCCTTCCAGGGAGGGGCCTGCAACTGAGGCCTGCACGCACACATTCCGGAGGAGTGCTAGCATTCTGTCCCTGA
>NW_027405346.1:0-493 GCF_003265705.2 Callorhinus ursinus | reverse complement strand
TCAAGGGAGTGACCGCAGGCCTGGCTTCAGGAATCAAGTGGGGAGTTCTGTTCTCCCTTCTGACGCGGCCTCAGTCTCCCTCGTAAAATAGTTTTGGACTCGCTGGCAGTTCTCGCCCGCATTCACACAGCAAAAGGTTTCCACCCCCAGGAAAGGCTAGTCTGGCCGAAGTAAGGAATTTCCACAGTGTGCTTCCCTCGACTTAGGAGGTTTGCTCTCGCCCTGCAAGCACACCGGGGCAACGGTACTAGCCCCAGGACAAATCCTGAGCCAGGAGTCGTCTCCGGCACCGGCCTTTCTTTCCCTCGGTTTTCCATAGGAAGCCGTTCGGTGGAATCTCAAGCACAGCGCACAGCATACACCGTCCTCTCCGCTAGGGAGCGGCGGGAGCTAAAGCGCGGTTTCTCCACAGTGTTGGGCCTTTCAAGGAGAGGCCTGCAACTTAGGCCCGCACGCACACATGCCGGAGGTGTGCTAGCATTCTGTCCCTGAG
>NW_027405345.1:0-2017 GCF_003265705.2 Callorhinus ursinus | reverse complement strand
TGACCAGCACTGGGGTTTGAGTCAGTATTTGATGAGATTAGGGTTTTTGGATTAGGGTCCAAGGGTAAATGGAAACTACAGGGAGTTTTAATCTGGGTTGTGATCAGGTAAAATTTCAATTGGAAAATTGGCGTGAGCCAAGCTACTCATGCTGTTTGACAAAGTCCAAGGATGAGGGACAATCCTGAAAATCAGGAGACTCCACAGCTGGCTCCTGCTACTTCCTTTTATTTTATTTGCGGCAATCTTTATAATCATGGGATTTTTTCTGGGGTTTCATGATAAAATGATTTATAAATTTAGTTATGCCTATGCAAGCAATCATAAAGAAACTGATTCCAAAAAGGCTGACGATGGGCCAAGAAGTAAAAATACCCAATGTCCTCCAATCTGTAAGGGAGCTGTTGGATCCAGGCCCAGTAAAAATGCCTATTGATGAGATTCCTCAGGCACCTCTGAAACCTCAGGATTCTAAGAAAGGAAAATCTCATGTCATTCCCACAGTACAAGGACCTCTCTATGTTGCATACAAAATAGGAGGCAAGCCCTGGTGTACCAGTAACTTCCTTACCCCTGCTCCTCCCATTCCTTGTAATGGAGTTGATAATGAGGACATGAACAAATAGTATAAGATTAAAGGAAAAAAGGGTGCGGGCATCATCTGTCAGCCTCTGGTTAAAGATTAAGAGGAGTAATCCTCCGTGGTGTCTATGGAGCAAGGACAAGAGACATATAGAAATGGAATGAGTACTTTGATAAGATAGGGTGCACCCATTGTAAGCTGCCTTTGGAGAAAGAGTAAACTTTAGGTAAACCTTTAAGCAAGAGTAAAAATATACCTTCTTCGTTTTAGCACACAATAGTAGATAGGTCAGGCTTTGTCTCGCACTGTCACGCTCTGTTTAGCACCTTTGTTTTTAAATCCGGAATGGTTGCAATAAAATGTAAAAAACAAAATCACATGTTATGAAAGAATGGAAAAACAAGGAGACATTCTAATGAATAAATAAAGTCCCTCCGAGGCCGTCAGGCAGGAGATGCTTACAACCCAATCCTGTGTCTGTGTCTCCTCACTCGCCGACGCCGTCCTTTCCTTCGAGGAACACTTTCCTGCTGGAGCTGGACTCCGGCAACTTAAAGATTGGGTTTATTAGGTAGAGTGAAACAATGTAAAGAAGAGAGCAGCAGGAACAGACTTACAGGAGAATTAAGTGAAAACAGGTGAATGCCTCTCGGTTTGGATACACTCGAGTAAACATGAATAGACAATGGGTGAAGGGTAAAAACAGTGATAAATCAATAACCAATCTGACGATCCAACCAGCGATGAATCAATAATAAATTTGATAATGCCACATTTGATGTGTACACTCTGCCTGAAAATTGAGGGGCAGCGAAGTCTATAATAATACTCATGACAATTGTCGCTTCCTCCTTACCCTGACAGGTCAGCAAAATCGGATGCAAAGTTAGGACACCTGTGCTCTTAAAAGATCATGTTGCCTAACGTGCATTTCTTACCTTTAAGTGAGGAATAAATCTTTTCGGAAAAATATTTTTCATTTTTAATATTTAGCTCTTTTTCTTCTCCTTTCTAGCTGATGCTCCTAGGAAAACAAAATCTAAAATCACTTTTGCATGGGGCGCCTGGGTGGCTCAGTCGTTAAGCGTATGCCTTTGGCTCAGGTCATGATCCCAGGGTCCTGGGATCGAGCCCCACATCGGGCTCCCTGCTCCGCGGGAAACCTGCTTCTCCCTCTCCCACTCACCCTGCTTGTGTTCCCTCTCTCGCTGTGTCTCTCTCTGTCAAATAAATAAATAAAATCTTAAAAAAATAAAATAAAATCACTTTTGCATTTGCAGCCCTGGACTCTAAGCACCTTGTAATACACCCCTCCTCCACCCACAGAGTCCACACCCCAACAAATCCAAGGTCTCAGACACCTTCCTAAGCATTCTCTCAACCTTAGTCAAATTGCTTTCCAGGGCAAAGAATGTAGTAAGTTTGCCTTCTAGC
>NW_027405344.1:1437-2018 GCF_003265705.2 Callorhinus ursinus | reverse complement strand
CCTTGAGCCGCAGTAAGAATCTGGCCTTTTTCAGCCAAGTCACTTCAGAGAAGGCCCATGGTTCTGGGAAATCCTCCTTTGTTTTTAAATTAGTCTCATCCAGGGAGGCATATTCAAGTCAGGTTTTATCTATCCAGGAACTGTGAATCCCAACATTCATGCACTCTGGAAAACAGTATGGAGATTCCTCAGATAGGTAAAATTAGAATTAGCCCAATGACCAAGAAATTGCACTACTAGGTATTTACTCCAAAGATACAAATGTAATGATCTAAAGAGGCACATGCACCCCGATATTTATAGCAGCAATGTCCACAATAGCCAAACTATGGAAAGAGCCCAGATGTGTATGGACAGATGAAAGGATAAAGAAGATGTGGTATATATGTACAGTGGAATTTGACTCAGCCATCAAAGAAATGAAATCTTACCGTGCACAATGACATGGGTGGAACTGGAGGGTATTATGCTAAGCAAAATAAGTCAGTCAGAGAAAGACAATCATCATATGATTTCACTCATATGTGTAATTTAAGAAACAAAACAGAGGATCTTATGGGAAGGAAGGGATAAATCAAAGA
>NW_027405344.1:0-1337 GCF_003265705.2 Callorhinus ursinus | reverse complement strand
TGCATAACAGGAATCTACCTCTAAAACTAATACACTATGTGTTAATTGATTGAATATAAATAAAATCAAGTTAAATGGAAAAGACACAGGCCTTACAACAAGGGTTCACACCCATACCCTGGCCTCTCTGTACACTTGCCCTCTTCTGGGTCCCTGACTTCCCACACTGTGTGGCTCTCCCATGCACAGTATTCTCTCATTTACCATTTTGGAGAATCCTGATCTCTTTCTGCTCGCAGAGCTCAGCCCAGAGCAGAACAACTCAGATAGCCTTTTGGGCAGAGGGCTCCCTCCCCCAAGAATGTGATGCCAGTCAGTCCCCAAGCAGCCTGTCTGCCTCATGGGGTCCCTGCTTCTCCAGCCTTCAAGGCTCCTGCGGATCTTTTGTGGGTGGATTCATCAGCCTGCAGACCACCTCTCAGTGCTAGAAGGCAGTGCGGTTGCCTCCAGACCAGGCTTCAAGGGGCATATGAGCATCGGTGCCAATTAAGGTTTTGAATGTCTGAAAGCAGGCACCACCAAATAGCCTACTACCGTGACCCAGCATTTTACCACAGCTGCCCTGTTTCAGGTCCCTAGCTCCTTGGACCTGTGGGGCCTGCACGTGCCCTCTCCATACCTTGTCAGCCACCTTGGGCTCCAGGAGACACACCATTCTCATGGAGTACGAGGTGGATTTCAGAGGAACTGAACATCTTCAGGGTGGAGGGAGCTCAGAGCAGGACAATCTTTCTGAGGGGCAGATGGAAACTAGTGAACAATCTTTCCCATTTGGACTGGCTGCCTGATGGTGTCCCAGGCCTCTCCACCAAAGGAGGCTCCCAGGTGGCTTTCTAGAGGGAACTCCAACTATCCCTCTCTCCCTTCGCTGAAAAAGCAACCCAGATTCTTCCAGCTCTGCCTTCAGGGAAAATATGTGCAATTGCTTGGGATAAGGTTTGGGTTGTACAGATGTCAAGGAAGTCTGGGATCCAGGTTCCAGGCCTGGGCTCTGCATTTGATTGCCCCTTTAATGCCCAGGCCATCCATGGCCTGGGGTGGCCCCGAATACGCAGCTGGCTATTAGTGGAGCTCCAGCTGCACATGAGCCAAGGGTCGCTGCCTTGCCACCTTCCCTGCAGGGCTTCTGGTGAGCTGTTGCAGTCAGATCAGTCCCCCAGTAGCCTGCTCTGGAACCTGGGCTCTAAATTATGGTTTCTCATTTCAATTACAGGCCACATTTTGTGATTGGGCTGCCCGTGAGGGTGCCATGTGCCTTCCCTCCTCCACCCTCAGTGTAGGTATGGGCAATGGGCCCGCCGACGACCTGGTCAGCTCATGCACACTCAGTTGGCCAC
>NW_027405343.1:0-2018 GCF_003265705.2 Callorhinus ursinus | reverse complement strand
TGTTCTCCTTTAGGATTTTGATGGACTCCTGTCTCACGTTTAGGTCTTTCAACCATTTGGAGTCTATTTTTGTGTGTGGTGTAAGGAAATGGTCCCGTTTCATTCTTCTGCATGTGGCTGTCCAATTTTCCCAACACCATTTGTTGAAGAGACTGTCTTTTTTCCACTGGACATTCTTTCCTGCTTTGTCAAAGATAAGTTGACCATAGAGTTGAGGGTCCATTTCTGGGCACTCTATTCTGTTCCATTGATCTATGTGTCTGTTTTTGTGCCAGTACCATACTGTCTTGATGATGACAGCTTTGTAATAGAGCTGGAAGTCCGGAATCGTGATGCTGCCAGCTTTGCTTTTCTTTTTCAATATTCCTCTGGCTATTCGGGGTCTCTTCTGGTTCCATACAAATTTTAGGATTCTTTGTTCCATTTCTTTGAAAAAAGAGGAAGATATTTTGATGGGGATTGCATTGAATGTGTAGATTGCTCTAGGTAGCATTGACATCTTCACAATGTTTGTTTTTCCAATCCATGAGCATGGAACGTTTTTCCATTTCTTTGTGTCTTCTTCAATTTCTTTCATGAGTATTTTATAGTTTTCTGAGTACAGATCTTTTGCCTCTTTGGTTAAATTTATTCCTAGGTATCTTATGGTTTTGGGTGCAATTGTAAATGGGATTGACTCCTTGATTTGTCTCTCTTCTGTCTTGTTGGTGTATAGGACTGCCACTGATTTCTGTGCATTGATTTTATATCCTGCTACTTTACTGAACTTCTGTATGAGTTCTAGCAGTTTTGGGGTGGAGTCTTTTGGGTTTTCCACATACACTATCATATCATCTGCAAAGAGTGAGAGTTTGACTTCCTCTTTGCCGATTTGGATGCCTTTGATTTCTTTTTGTTGTCTGATTGCTGTGGCTAGGACTTCTAATACTGTGGTGAATAGCAGTGGTGACAGTGGACATCCCTGCCACGTTCCTGACCTTAGGGGCTTTTCCCCATTGAGAATGATGTTTGCTGTAGGTTTTTGATAGATGGCTTTTATGATATTGAGGTATGTACCCTCTATCCCTATACTCTGAAGAGTTTTGATCAAGAAAGGATGCTGTACTTTGTCAAATGCTTTTTCTGCATCTATTGAGAGGATCGTATGATTCTTGTTCTTTCTTTTGTTAATGTATTGTATCACGTTGATTGATTTGCGGATGTTGAACCAACCTTGCAGCCCAGGGATAAATCCCACTTGGTCATGGTGAATAATTCTTTTAATGTACTGTTGGATCCTATTGGCTCGTATTTTGGTGAGAATTTTTGCATCCATGTTCATCAAGGATATTGGTCTGTAGTTCTCCTTTTTGATGGGGTCTTTGTCTGGTTTTGGGATCAAGGTAATGGTGGCCTCATAAAACAAGTTTGGAAGTTTTCCTTCCATTTCTATTTTTTGGAACAGTTTCAGGAGAATAGGTATTAATTCTTCTTGAAATGTCTGATAGAATTCCCCTGGGAAGCCATCTGGCCCTGGGCTTTTGTTTCTTGGGAGATTTTTGATGACTGCTTCAATTTCCTTAGTGGTTATAGGTCTGTTCAGGTTTTCTATTTCTTCCTGGTTCAATTTTGGTAATTGATACATCTCTAGGAATGCACCCATTTCTTCCAGGTTATCTAATTTGCTGGCATAGAGTTGCTCATAATATGTTCTTATAATTGTTTGTATTTCTTTGGTGTTGGTTGTGATCTCTCCTCTTTCATTCATGATTTTGTTGATTTGGGTCATTTCTCTTTTCTTTTTGATAAGTCTGGCCAGGGGTTTATCAATCTTGTTAATTCTTTCAAAGAACCAGCTCCTAGTTTCGTTGATCTGTTCTACTGTTCTTTTGGTTTCTAGTTCATTGATTTCTGCTCTGATCTTTATGATTTCTCTTCTCCTGCTGGGTTTAGGCTTTATTTGCTGTTCTTTCTCCAGCTCCTTTAGGTGTAGGGTTAGGTTGTGTATTTGAGACCTTTCTTGTTTCTTGAGAAAGGCT
>NW_027405342.1:0-2019 GCF_003265705.2 Callorhinus ursinus | reverse complement strand
ACACAATAAAATGTGTAATGAACACTCAGTATTCAATGTATGAAAATTAACAAAATAAAATAAAATTTAAAAAGAAAGAAAATTAACTCCGGCACTTTTCAAAATTGTTTGCCATAATGGCTAAGAATCTGTTTTAAATTTTAAACACTCATCCTTTTTCCTTAAAATTAAAATAAAATAATACCAGCCAATATGAGTGTGTCGCCAGCCTGGTACAGAGTAAGTATTCAATAGATATTCTGTTGCAAGCGTGATGGATGAATGCTTCCATGCTCCAGTCTTGACTGTATACAGAGTTATTTTATTTTATTTTTTAAAGATTTTATTTATTTATTTGACAGAGAGAGACACAGCGAGAGAGGGAACACAATCAGGGAACACAAGCAGGGGGAGTGGGAGAGGGAGAAGCAGGCTTCCCGCTGAGCAGGGAGCACGATGTGGGGCTCGATCCCAGGACCCTGGGATCATGACCTGAGTCGAAGGCAGACACTTAACAACTGAACCACCCAGGCGCCCCCAGAGTAATTTTAAAGAATCAGAGATAGATGAATCTAAAAATAGTATTTACATGTTAGTAATGCATTATTGTCCTTCATGTATCTTGCTTGCTTTGCTTCTGTTGTTGGCAGGGTTTCATTTGTTGGTTCTCGTATGCTTAACTGTTGCAGATCCCTCTGAAATTAAATTCACAACGGTTACTTCGACCAGAAAAACCCATTGTTCTCAAGGTTGAGCCAAGAGATGGGAGTGTGAGTGGAGCCTGACTTTCTCTAAAGACTTACCCTTTGTTCTTCAAGAAGCTGTATCCCAGATTACCAGAGACCTCAATTTCCTTTGTGACTAAAACCCAGAAATGAAGATGGCCTACATGTACTGCCCGTGACGGATGACTAGGGATTCCGTACATTCTTTTAGCTTTTGTGGTGTCTGTGTGGAGCATTATATATTGTGGAGAGTAAGGAGGTGATAATAATTGCCAGAGATGTAGACTCAGCCTGTCTCATTCACACAGACTACTCTCAGTTAGTACCAACTACTTCCCTGAGCACTGATCAAGAATAAAACTTTCTCAACAATTTTATCAACAAACGTTAATGAAAACAAGAATTAGTGTCATGACTGTGGTAGTGGCATTTATATCACATGTCTTATTTTGAATATTCTACATTAAATATCACACTGAGCCAGTCAATCAACATCTCTTTACAAAAGTATTAACTGATGGTTTCGTGCACATTAAGGGGGAATCCGTAGAACTGATGAGTGAGAGCCAGTGACTGAATGTTTTGACCATCACAGTCACTGGGTGGATGGAGCTTGTTCAGAATTCTGATGTGATACGTTAAGATGGGTGAGAGTTAATCCACTGTGACTTTGCCCATGGCTCAGAAAGTATATTCATAGTTTAATTCTACAGGTTTTGGAGCACATGTGTTTTATAACTCGATTGAGGCACTTAGTATTATATGATTCGTTTTCACCTCATCTCCCCTGATATTCTGGTAGGCAGGGAACATACTTTCTTTCTGTGTTCCAGTCTCAGCTCCCAACTGGCCCGACACAGTGAACATGGAATCAGAGATGGTTGGTTGGCCAGTTGATTGGACAGAAAGGATAAAAGCATTTGTCCATTTCAGCTGGTATCAGAAGCTGCACAGGATTCTTCCTTTGCCTTCCCTCCCCTCCCCACCCCTTCTTTCCCTTCTCCTCTCTTCTCTTCCTTTGCCTTCCTTCCTGGATAATTCAGTCCTAAAGCCATAGATGGGGCACAGCCAGGTGGGCAGCCCCACACTGAGGGTCAGGGTCAGAGAAGGGAGTCACAGTGACTCCAAGTTAGAGACTGAGTAGAGTGGAGATGGTGTCCACATGGAAGAGCAGCCTTGCATGGGTGTGGGAGCCCACGCTAGGTGAGAAGGGGGCCCACACAGAGAGGTGGTCTGGTGACAGCCCCCAGGGCCCAACTACAGTATGGAGAACCCAAGTAGCATGGTGGGGGCATACATGAGTGTTAAGGGATGG
>NW_027405341.1:1369-2019 GCF_003265705.2 Callorhinus ursinus | reverse complement strand
AACACATTAAAAGGATCATCCAACATGACCAAGTGGGATTTATCCCTGAGATGCAATGGTGGTTCAACATTCGCAAACCAATCAGTGTGATAGAACACATTAATAAGAGGAGGGAGAAGAACCATATTGTCTTCTCAATTGATGCAGAAAAAGCATTTGACAAAATACAACATCCTTTCGTGATTAAAACTCTTCAGAGTATAGGGATAGAGGGAACATTCCTCAAGTTCATAAAATCCATCTATGAAAAACCCACAGCAAATATCATCCTCAATGGGGAAAAGCTGAGAGCCTTTCCCTTAAGATCAGGAACTTGTCAAGGGTGTCCACCCTCGCCACTATTGTTCAACATAGTACTAGAAGTCCTAGCAACAGCAATCAGACAACAAAAAGAAATAAAAGGTATTCAAATTGGCAAAGAAGAAGTCAAACTCTCTCTTTTTGCAGATGACATGCTACTTTATGTGGAAAACCCAAAAGACTCCACCCCCAAATTACTAGAACTCATACAGCAATTCAGTAATGTGTCAGGATACAAATCAATGCACAGAAATCAGTTGCTTTCTTATACACTAACAATGCAACTATAGAAAGAGAAATTAAAGAAACTATTCCATTTACAATAGCACCAAAAACCATAAGATACCTCG
>NW_027405341.1:0-1269 GCF_003265705.2 Callorhinus ursinus | reverse complement strand
CGTTGCCCAATTTCAAGCTATATTACAAAGCAGTGATCACCAAGACAGCATGGCACTGGCACAAAAACAGACACATAGACCGATGGAACAGAATAGAGAACCCAGATATGGACCCTCAACTCTATGGTCAAATAATGTTTGACAAAGCAGGAAAAAACATGGAATGGAAAAACGACTGTCTCTTCAATAAATGGTGCTGGGAAAATTGGATAGCCACATACAGAAGAATGAAACTCGACCATTCTCTAACACCATACACAAAGATAAACTCAAAATGGATGAAAGACCTCCATGTGAGACAGGAATCCATCAAAATCCTAGAGGAGAACATAGGCGGTAACCTCTTTGACATCACCCACAGCAACTTCTTTCAAGATACATCTCCAAAAGCTAGTGAAACAAAAGCAAAAATGAACTTTTGGGACTTCATCAAGATAAAACTGCTGCGCAGCAAAGGAAACAGTCAACAAAACAAAGAGGCAACCCACAGAATGGGAGAAGGTGTTTGCAAATGACACTACAGATAAAGGGCTGGTATTCAAGATCTACAAAGAACTTCTCAAACTCAGCACCCAAAAAACAGACAATCAAGTCAAAAAATGGGCAGAAGATATGAAAAGGCAGTTCTCTGAAGAAGGCATAGAAATGGCTAACAGACACATGAAAAAATGTTCATCATCATTAGCCATCAGGGAAATTCAATCAAAACCACATTGAGATAGCACCTTACACCAGTTAGAATGGCAAAAATGGACAGGGCAAGAAACAACAAATGTTGGAGAGGTTGTGGAGAAAGGGGAACCCTCTTACACTGTTGGTGGGAATGCAAGTTGGTACAGCCACTTTGGAAAACAGTATGGAGGTGCCTCAAAAAACTAAAAATAGAGCTACCCTATGACCCAGCAATTGCACTCTTGGGTATTTACCCCAAAGGTACAGATGTAGTGAAAAGACAGGCCATAAGCACCCCAATGTTCATAGCAGCAATGTCCACAATAGCCAAACTGTGGAAAGAGCCGAGATGCCCTTCAACAGATGAATGGATAAAGAAGATGTGGTCCATACATACAATGGAATATTGCTCAGCCACCAGAAAGGATGAATACCCAACTTTTGCATCAACATGGGTGGGACTGGAGGAGATGATGCTAAGTGAAATAAGTCAAGCAGAGAAAGTCAATTATCATATGGTTTCACTTATTTGTGGAACATAAGGAACAGCAGGGAGGACATTAGGAGAAGGAAGGGAAAAATGGGGGGTGGGAATGG
>NW_027405340.1:0-2054 GCF_003265705.2 Callorhinus ursinus | reverse complement strand
GTGAGGCCAGAGCAGGATTGGAACCCGCGTCTACGGAAGAGCGGGTCCGGGTCCCTTGCCTTCTCTGAGTTGCCCACGCACGGGCCGTGTCTCCGCTGGCCTCCTGCCTCCTGCTCTGCCCTCTCCTCTCTCCACCCCGCTCACCCCTTCCTTCCTCGCCTCCTCTTCCTGCCTGTCTGCCCAGACCCCGACCCAGTCCGGCCCGGACCGAGCCTGGTGCTGGCGCTGTGCACTCGGAGACACCTGAACGTGCTCGCTCCCTCGGGAGCACTTGCAACAGCCTCGCTAAGTAACACGAAAGAGGGTAACGCCCCGTGTTTCCCCTCAAAAGTCAAGGGAGCGGAACACTTTACTCATCTCTCTTTGGCGGGTTTCCAGCTCCGGGTGACATTCACTTCATGATTTCTGACAGACCCTGCGCAGCCTGGATTCAGGGAGAGGGGCTTCCGGAGAGAGGGGCCTGCTGGGGGTCTGAAGACGTGCTGGCGGGTGGGACGGTGAGGAAGGGGTGACCAGGTTTCCTGGGGTTCAGGTCCAAGTCGGCCCCTGGTTGTTCTGCGTCCCGGGCGCAAGGTGTCCGCTCTGCGAGCCTCCGTCTTTCCATCTGGTAAGTGGGGGGATTGTCAAGAGTGACCTGACGGTGTGGTCGTGAGCGTTCCCTGAAAAGCACAGGGCAGACTCACGGCCCAGCCCGGCAGGTAGGCAGAGCCGCGGCTCCCTTCAGCAGGCCAGTGAGGCCCACGGACCCCTTCCCAGAACTGTATGTTTAGATGCCTAAAGTAAAATCCAAAAGGATGACAAATAACACACAAATACCAAAATGGGCATTGAAGTACAATTGCAGAAAGCAACGCATGTGCATCTTTACTAAAGCATGTGTAGTAAGATCCAGGGGCAGCTCTAACGACTGCTGTGATTTCAGAGCAGAGAGGAGCAGGGACAGAGGCTCCAGATCCCACCAGAGTAACAGGGTGCTACGACATTTCTCTGATTCCCCTGGTGAGGACACCCCCAGGCCTGCTAATGCTGCTGTAGTTTGTTGCTTCTGTTCCACAATGAAAGGAGAGGCTAGACTCCAGCTGGAAGCTTGTGAAAAAATAGAAACACAGCTTTTCCCACCCAAGTTCACTCACGGACCTTGAGGAGCCACTTCTCTGGGCTCTGGGTGGCCCCCCAGCCTGAGGCAGCAGGGTCTGGACGGGGAGAACTCACGCTTCGTCGGAGCTGGGAACCTCGTGGGCAGTGAGGATGTCAGAGAGGAATTCTGCATTTTGCTTCGTTTTCCTTGCTGTTCTCCTAAGAAACACGAGCCAGGCGACCAGCCTTACAGGCCTTCCATTTCTAAGCGTTCCATTTCTCCACCTGAATAGTAAGTTCTCAGGTACTCTCAGGCCTCAGCAAAAAGGCATGGGCGGAACGATCTTTGAAATGTCAAATCTGAAATGAATCTGCAGGATGCAGCCTGGAGAAAGCTCTGGGTTCTCCAGTAACAGCCTATCCTGGATGCAAAGGGACTTGCAAGCCCTTCCTTGTCACTATTTAGTTAACGTTTTCAAGTTTTCAGAGTTGTGAGGTTGTCTGTGTGCAGGGGTTTTTAGAAGCTCTTTTCTTTTTCTGTTCCCCCTGTCGGTATTGCTCCTCGGCCTCCGCTGGTCCCTGTGTGTAAGCTATCACCAGGTTCCTCCGTATGTCGTCCCATCGGAGAGGCTGGTCTCCAAACATCCAGGAGTGAAGGCTGATGGTGGGTTCACCCAGCATCTCTGCCCCCTTCTCCTGCCTTCTGGGAACCACTCTCCTCAACGTGGGAATGACCTCCACACCGCAGCCCAGGGACAGCCGTGAGACCCCAGCAGGCCCAGGCCCAGGTCCCTTCCCCAGAAAAATACAGGCACTAAGAAAGAGGGGACTTCTCTCCTTCTGAAAGCACACTCACCAAGAATCATGGAATGCCGGGGTGCCAAAGGCCATGATGGCCCTTTTGGAGATACTCTGTTTGAGCACTAAGTCACTGCAGAGAAAGCGGTAGAGCCAAAAGACAGCAAGGAACAAAATCT
>NW_027405339.1:0-2020 GCF_003265705.2 Callorhinus ursinus | reverse complement strand
CTGCCTCCATTCCTTCTCACCAGCTTCATCAGCTCATCTACCTTCAAAAACCAGCTAGACTCTTACCACTTCTCAGCACCCTGGGCTAAGCAACAACCACCTCCCCTGAGCTGCTGCAATAGCTTCCTCACGGATCTTCCTGCTCTGCCCCACCCAACAGCCAAGTGGGTCCACTACACACAGGTGAGATCAGGTCACTTTTCCTCTCAATGACCCCTCACTCACTGCAAAAGCCAAAATTCACACAACTGCCCACAGCTCTGTGAAACTCGCAGCCTGCTTTTTCCCTGTGGTCTCTGCTCAGTCCACTCCAGCCACACCAGCGTCTGCTGTTTCCTGAACACACCAAAAATAGCCCCACCAGCCTGAGTGGCCATCCTGGAGGACCTTTCTTCATGGAATTTCGTCCCTGGGTGTGCGGCCAGCACGAAGGCCAGATGTGCACTAGACTTGTAGGCAGACCAGATGCCTGGGCCACCCCCTGACACTGGGTGTGCCTGCATGGTCAGCTCTCTGCACAAGTGGAGCCCTCTTCCCATTAACAATGGCTAGGAGTAGGGGGCTTTTACTGCAGGGCGGTGGTCCAATACCAAGCCTGACTGATACTGGTGCTCATATGTGACATAGAGACCAGGGAGGAAAAGAGATCTTTGAGAACAAAGACTTAAAACTGAGGCTGGTTTCATAGGCCTGCCTCAACTCTTATAGCACGAGGCAGGACATTAATAAACGAAGACATGAAATGAACGTAATAGCTAATGTCAGGAGAAATGATGTCATTTGGAGAAAGTGTAGGCCTAAGGATACTTGTCCATCTGATTAAAAAAACAAGAGTCAGACAACTCTCTCCAGGCAGCTTAGCTAAGCAGATCGGTCTGATCTCCCTCCATAAAAAGAGGAACCTCCACGGGCCCTGGAATGCATCTGCCTGGTATTAACCGTGCTGGGCATCTCCCAGCACAGGCCTTACAGCATCCTGGTGCATCTGCATAAACAAACACGCGTGTGGGCACCTCAAGAAGGAGCCCCAGGCAGGGTTTTATGTCAGCACCCCTCCTCCACAAGTCCCTACAAAGAGCTCTTTTCTTTCCTCCTAGGGTCATGTGGTGGGCTTGCCTTAATGAAGGGGACCCTGGAGGCAGTGAGACACATTCACCCCCTCCCCACAGCCCCCAAACCAGGATGGGCCACAGGGAGTGTGTCACGTCTCAGAACAAAAGCTGACATGCAGCCCTGTCGAGCACACAGGGAGGCGCCTGAGCCAGAAACAAGCTACTCTGCCTGCCTTGGAGCCTGGAGCCTAGGGAATTGCAGTCCTGTGAGCCATGGGGCAGGTGGAGGCACTCACTCTGGCCAGTTGAGTTCCTTGGGTCCCTGAGTAGCATACTCTGTGTCCCCCTGCCCTGCCCCCGCCCCCGGCCCCGATCCCACAGACCCTGCAGTCACCAAAGTGAGCAGATGGAAAACCTATGGCCAGCACACCAAAAAAGGCCCTGCTGGACACCTTCTGTCCTCCCAGACCCTTGGCTGCAGCTTCACCAGAGGCCTTCTGGCCACCCCCAGGAATCTGAGCTGAGGTGGTCAAGGCCAGCCTTACCTGGGGCTCTCAGGTTGACCTCCCTCATGGACTTCCCTTCTATCTGTCCCGAGGCCCAGGAACCCTTAGGGAAGGAAGGAGGAAGAGGGGAGAAGAAGCTTGGAAGGTCCACTGAGGGGAAGCCAGCATGAGCTGGGGTCGGAGGGGGTGGCCCTCTGGGTCGGCACACGCCCTGTCCCTCCTGAACTGAGGAGCCTCTGAGCCTGTACTGACTCCCCAAACAACACACCTGAACAGCAGCATCACAGCTTGCAAAAACGTCCTGAAGGTGTTGTGTCGGTTGATGCTGGTGTCATCATCCAGGGCAATATTTCCAAAAATCTGAAATGAGAAAGAAGGCTGCAGGCTCGTCCTGTTGGGCCTTCAGGAACTGTGGCCAGGCAGAAGAGGATGTGTGCATGTGAGGACCCACAAGGCACAGGA
>NW_027405338.1:443-2020 GCF_003265705.2 Callorhinus ursinus | reverse complement strand
TAACAAGTCAGGGAACGACAGATGTTGGCGGGGATGTGGAGAACGGGGAACTCTCCTACACTCTTGGTGGGAATGCAAGCTAGAGCAACCGCTCTGGAAAACGTTCTGGTTGGTCCTCAAACATTTGAATTTAGAGCTACCATTCGATCCAGCAATTGCACTACTGGGTATTTACCCCAAAGATACCAATGTAGGGACCCGAAGGGGTACGTGCACCCCAAAGTTTAGAGCAGCAATGTCCACAATAGCCAAACTGTGGAAAGAGCCAAGATGTCCATCGACAGATGAATGGATAAAGAAGATGTGGTATATAGACACAATGGAATACTATGCAGCCATCAAAAGAAATGAGATCTTGCCATTTCCAACGACACGGATGGAACTGGAGGGTGTTATGCTGAGCGAAATAAGTCAATCAGAGAAAGACATGTATCATATGACCTCACTGATATGAGGAATTCTTAATCTCAGGCACAAACTGAGGTTTGCTGGAGTGGTCGGGGGTGGGAGGGATGGGGTGGCTGGGTGATAGACATTGGGGAAGATATGTGCTACGGTGAGCGCTGTGAATTGCGTAAGACTGTTGAATCAGAGATCTGTCCCTCTGAAACAAATAAAGCAACATATTTTAAGAAAAAAGAACAAGAAGAAGATAGCAGGAGAGGAAGCATGAAGGGGAGTCAGTCAGAGGGGGAGACGAATCAGGAGAGGTGATGGACTCTGAAAAACAAACTGAGGTTTCTGGAGGGGAGGAGGGTGGGGGGATGGGTTAGCCTGGTGATGGGTATTGAGGAGGGCACATTCTGCATGGAGCACTGGGTGTTACGAACAAACACTGAATCATGGAACAGTACACCAAAACAAATTATGTAATGTATGGAGATTAACATTACAATAAAAAAGTTAAAAAAAGAAAAAAAGAAACACCAGGCTTTCTCAAGAAACAAGAAAGGTCTCCAATACACAATCTAACCCTACACCTAAAGGAGCTGGAGAAAGAACGGCAAATAAAGCCTAAACCCAGCAGGAGAAGAGAAATAATAAAGATCAGTGCAGAAATCAATGAAATAGACCCCAAAAGAACAGTAGAACAGATCAACGAAACTAGGAGCTGGTTCTTTGAAAGAATTAGCAAGATTGATAAACCGCTGGCCAGACTGATCAAAAAGAAAAGAGCAATGATCCCCATCAACAAAATCATGAATGAAAGAGGAGAGATCACAACCAACACCAAAGAAATACAAACCATTATAAGAACATGTTAGGAGCAACTCTATGCCAGCCATTTAGATAAGCTGGAAGAAACGGGTGCATTCCTAGAGATGTATCACCTACCACAACTCAACCAGGAAGAAATGGAAAACCTGAACAGACCTATAACCACTAAGGAAATTGAAGCAGTCATCAAAAACCTCCCAAGAAGCAAAAGCCCAGGGCCAGATGGCTTCCCAGGGGAATTCTATCAGACATTTAAAGAAGAATTAATACCTATTCTCCGGAAACTGTTCCAAAAAATAGAAATGGAAGGACAACTTCCAAACTCATTTTATGAGGCCACCATTACCTTGATCCCCAAA
>NW_027405338.1:0-343 GCF_003265705.2 Callorhinus ursinus | reverse complement strand
GAGGCCACCATTACCTTGCTCCCCAAACCAGACAAAGACGCCGTCAAAAAGGAGAATTACAGACCAATATCCTTGATGAACATGGATGCAAAAATTCTCACCAAAATACTAGCCAACAGGATCCAACAGTACATTAAAAGGATTCTTCACCACGACCAGGTGGGATTTTTCCCTGGGCTGCAAGGCTGGTTCAACATCCGCAAATCAATCAACGTGATACAATACATGAACAAAGAAAGAACAAGAATCATAGGGTCCTCTCAATAGATGCAGAAAAAGCATTTGACAAAGTACAGCATCCTTTCTTGATCAAAACTCTTCAGAGCATAGGGATAGAGGGTAC
>NW_027405337.1:567-2020 GCF_003265705.2 Callorhinus ursinus | reverse complement strand
TGAACCAGGAAGAAATAGAAAACCTGAACAGACCTATAACCACTAAGGAAATTGAAACAGTCATCAAAAATCTCCCAAGAAACAAAAGCCCAGGGCCAGACGGCTTCCCAGGGGAATTCTATCAGACATTTCAAGAAGAATTAATACCTATTCTCCTAAAATGTTCCAAAAAATAGAAATGGAAGGGAAACTTCCAAACTCATTTTATGAGGCCAGCATTACCTTGATCCCAAAACCAGACAAAGACCCCATCAAAAAAGAGAATTACAGACCAATATCCTTGATGAACATGGATGCAAAAATTCTCACCAAAATACTAGCCAATAGGATCCAACAGTACATTAAAAGGATTCTTCACCATGAGCAAGTGGGATGTATTCCTGGGCTGCAAGGCTGGTTCAACATCCGCAAATCAATCAACGTGATACAATACATTAACAAAAGAAAAACAAGAATCATATGATCCTCTCCATAGATGCAGAAAAAGCATTTGACAAAGTACAACATCCTTTCTTGATCAAAACTCTTCAGAGTATAGGGATAGAGGGTACATACCTCAATATCATAAAAGCCATCTATGAAAAACCTACAGCGAATATCATTCTCAATGGGGAAAGGCTGAGAGCTTTTCCCCTAAGGTCAGGAACGCGGCAGGGATGTCCACTCTCACCACTGCTATTCAACATAGTATTAGAAGTCCTAGCCACAGCAATCAGACAACAAAAAGAAATCAAAGGGATCCAAATCGGCAAAGAGGAAGTCAAACTCTCACTCTTTGCAGATGATATGATACTGTAAGTGGAAAACCCAAAAGACTCCACCCCAAAACTGCTAGAACTCATACAGGAATTCATTCAAGTAGCAGGCTATAAAATCAATGCACAGAAATCAGTGGCATTCCTATACACAAACAACAAGACAGAAGAGAGACAAATCAAGGAGTCTATCCCATTCAAAATTGCACCCAAAACCATTAGATACCTAGGAATAAATCTAACCAAAGAGGCAAAGGATCTGTACTCAGAGAATTATAAAATACTCAGGAAAGAAATTGAAGAAGACACAAAGAAATGGAAAAACGTTGCATGCTCATGGATTGGGAGAATCAACATTGTGAAGATGTCAATGCTACCTAGAGCAATCTACACATTCAATGCAATCCCCATCAAAATACCATCCACTTTTTTCCAAGAAATGGAACAAATAATCCTAAAATTTGTATGGAAACAGAAGAGGCCCAGAATAGCCAGAGGAATACTGAAAAAGAAAAGCAAAGCTGGCGGCATCACAATTCCGGACTTCCAGCTCTATTACAAAGCTGTCATCATCAAGACAGTATGGTACTGGCACAAAAACAGACACATAGATCAATGGAACAGAATCGAGAGCCCAGAAATTGACCCTCAACTCTATGGTCAACTTATTTTTGACAAAGCAGGAAAGAATGTCCAAT
>NW_027405337.1:0-467 GCF_003265705.2 Callorhinus ursinus | reverse complement strand
TACTCATGAAAGAAATTGAAGAAGACACAAAGAAATGGAAAAACGTTGCATGCTCATGGATTGGGAGAATCAACATTGTGAAGATGTCAATGCTACCTAGAGCAATCTACACATTCAATGCAATCCCCATCAAAATACCATCCACTTTTTTCCAAGAAATGGAACAAATAATCCTAAAATTTGTATGGAACCAGAAGAGACCCAGAATAGCCAGAGGAATACTGAAAAAGAAAAGCAAAGCTGGCGGCATCACAATTCCGGACTTCCAGCTCTATTACAAAGCTGTCATCCTCAAGACAGTTTGGTACTGGCACAAAAACAGACACATAGATCAATGGAACAGAATCGAGAGCCCAGAAATGGACTCTCAACTCTATGGTCAACTTATTTTTGACAAAGCAGGAAAGAATGTCCAATGGCAAAAAGACAGTCTCTTCAACAAATGGTGTTGGGAAAATTGGACAGCC